>NW_019154093.1:42668841-42736824 GCF_002288905.1 Enhydra lutris kenyoni
GGATGGGACTGGAAAAGATTATGCTGAGTGAAATAAGTCAAGCAGAGAGAGTCAATTATCATATGGTTTCACTTATTTGTGGAGCGTAAGAAATAACAGGAAGGACATGAGAGATGGAGAGGAGAAGGGAGTTGAAGGAAATTGGAGGCAGAGATGAACCATGAGAGACTATGGACTCTGAAAAACAATCTGAGGGTTTTGAAGGGGTTGGGGGTGGGAGGTTGGGGGAGCCTGGTGGTGGTTATTATGGAGGGCACATATTGCATGGAGCACTGGGTGTGGTGCATAAACAGTGAATTCTGTTACACTGAAAAGAAATTAAATTAAAGAAAGGGAAAAACAAAAAAGAAAAAGAAAATTTTAAATTAAAAGATTAAGGAATTATAAGGAAAAACCCCCTCAAATTCTATATACTATTTTCCCCTACTGCAGGAGTTTTTCAGTTCTGTGTGATCCATAAACTTTGTATTCGCCTGATATTCCTCCTGATCTTCCATGGGAGGAGCCTGCTGTGCTGATTCTCAGGTGTCTTTTCCTGGGCAGACTTATACCACCCCCTGCCAGGGGGCTGGGCTCAGTATAAGCTGCTCTGGGTTGCTCTAAGTGGCTTTTGTTCCTTGAAGGCTTTTCATGCCATTTTAGATGGAAAAAAAAAAATGGTGGCAGCCCTATCTCTAGCCCCTGGGCTGAATGATTGTGGCCCCCACTCTTCAGTACACTCTCAGGGAAAAGCAGGCAATCCCTTTTGTGTACATCAAACTCCACAGACTCTTGCAGTGCCCACAGACTCCTGCAGTGCACCAGTCCTTCCAGGACTGGCCTCCCACCTGGCTGAGAGGCCACTCTGGGGCTTGCTAATGATAGCTGGCTTTCCTGCTCCAATGCTTGGGAACTCTGCTGCACTCAGGCACCCCCATTCTTTCTGTGACCCTGGGGATCCTGAGACCACACTGTCCTACCTAGCTTTCTGCCCCACTTCACCACCTGAACACCTTTTAGGCAGAGATGTCACTCACCTGAGAAGACTTCAAAAAGTTGTCAGTTAACAGCGGCTCCCTCCCCCTACAGTTTTTCTCCCAATATAATGGCTAAAATTCACTTCTCCACACCTCCATACTTCTCTTTGCAGAAAGTGGCGATTTTCTATTTGTAGAATTGCAGCCATTCTTTTCTTAGATCTCAGGTTGAGTTTTCAGGCATACAGAATGTTTTGATAGATATCTAGCGGAATTCAAGGGACCAGATGAAACAAGGGCCCTACTGTTCTGCCATCTTCCCTTCACTTCCTTCCCAGATTTAGATACAAGTGGTTTATAAACCATACCTTGAGAAACACAGCCCTAAACATTCAAGCATTTGTTAAGTCCCCATTAATTAATGTGACTACATACACAGCACAATGTATAATAGATCGTTGACTCAGAATTGCCAAGTAGGATCCAAATGTAAACATAAAGAAAGCTCTCCACAATAAATGATGGCTAGATTCTTGCATCATTTCTACCCTCCTCCTCCCCTTGAATGGATGAATTTTTTCCCAATTCCAAATTGCAGAGGGCTCTGAGAGAACCTCTTATAAAGACTGAGGGTACCTATAGGAAGGACAGACTAGCATCTCATTTTCAATTGTACATCTCTTCTGTGGCAGACTTACTTTGTGCCCATTTTAGAAGTGAGAAATGAAACCCAAAGAGACCACAGAGGGTTAGAAAAGCCAATGGCACAGAAAGAGGGCAGCCCTATAGCAGCCTCTTCTGGGAGGATGTAGAATCAAGTAAATGGGCTTGTACTTCCCTGGTGACACCTCATCTGACACCAAGAGACAGGAGGTGCATCACCAGAGATAGAGCTGAAGGGGTTTGGAGGGAGACAAGCCAGAGTTGATTTCTCAAACTGAAGTACTATTTAGTAAGGAGTTTCCCCCAGAGAATCACCATGAGAGAGCCAACTTTTAGATGCTTACTCCAAAGAAGTTGTCGATGTCTATTTAATCATGTCTTAACTGCAGTAGCAACAACCACATGGGACTAGGGCCATGGCCAGACACTCCTTCTCCTTCTGTCCCTCATAACACAATGAAAGAGCCAGAACCAAAAGAGAGTGAAGAGAAGCAAAACAGCAGACCAGGCTCTCTCTTCCTCTCTCAGTTCCCTTTCAGAGTTCAAACTTGAGCTGGGGGATTGGAAGAAGAGAGATTCAAAGTTTAAACTGGGCAACACTAAACTCTGTAACAACAGAAAGGGTCTGGAAAAATACAGAATCTACCAGAGACATTGAAGTAAGAAGACAGACTTGAAAGAACTTTGTT
Organism: Enhydra lutris kenyoni; assembly: GCF_002288905.1. Taxonomy (NCBI): domain Eukaryota; kingdom Metazoa; phylum Chordata; class Mammalia; order Carnivora; family Mustelidae; genus Enhydra; species Enhydra lutris. The sequence continues at coordinate 42,671,150 of NW_019154093.1, forward strand.
CAAGGCGAGGATAGGGGAAAAATAAACCCATTTCATGTTTATAATCCTATCAAGTTCAGAGACCTCAAGAATATTGCCATCATCTTACACATAGTATGCACACAGGTACTTCATAACTCCACAAGAGCCAACTTTGCTCTTTCACCAAACAGCCCTATCATCTACACAGTCTTGTGGTACATGTGATTTGAATTTGCATCTATGTAAATAAATAAATTATTGCATGTCATGCATCATTGGAGTTCCTTGGGAGTAATTAAAACTGTGAATGGTAAATCCCTAAGTGTCAAGAGTCCCCTATAGGTAAAATTGATTTATAAACTGCAAAATGCTACATAAACTCAAGTTATTCACCAGATTATGCTATTGTCAAGGGTAAGGTTTATACCTCTTTCACCTTTATATCCCACTTTTCCAACACTTATCCTAGTACTTGGCCCATTCTAGATATTTATTTATTTATTTTTAAGATTTTATTTATTTATTTGACAGACAGAGATCACAAGTAGGCAGAGAAGCAGGCAGAGAGAGAGGAGGAAGCAGGCTCCCTGCTGAGCACAGAGTCCGATGCGGGGCTCGATCCCAGGACCCCAGGATCATGACCCGAGCCAAAGGCAGAGGCTTCAACCCACTGAGCCACCCAGGCGCCCCATTCTAGATATTTATTAAGTGTTGCTGAATGAATGAGAATAACTCCAGAGTAAGCTGTTGTTTCATCTTAGAAACCTCCTTAGACTCCCAGTACAAATCTACGTTCAACCCTGGTCTGTCTGATATCTTTAAACATCAGTGAACCTCATGGGGTGCCCCTGACTCTTGATTTCAGTTCAGTGTCATGATCTCAGGGTTTTGGGAAAGAACCCCACATTGAGTTCTGTGCTCTTTCTTTGCAATTCCCCCCACCCATGTACTCTTTCTCTAAAACAAATCTTAAAAAACAAAAACAAACTTCAGTGAACCTCAAATTCCTCAGGTACAGTCTTGGAGATGGTGGTTGCAACTGAGAAATTCCATGGGAGTGAATGAGGGAGTAACTAACTTAAACTGTATTTCCATCAAGAAACAACAAAGTAAAATCAACTGCAAACTACTAGTTCAAAATGATATACCATGCACTTAAGCCTTCTCTCCTCTTTCCTGAGACTCACAGAAATAAAAGTATGGAAGTACAAAAAGGAATAAACCTCACCACACCAGCTGAAGGTGGGAAAGACAGGATCTGTTCACAACTGTATGAGAGTTCAACAATTTCTTGAAGATGGAAAGCATATGAGAGTATGTTGAGTGATGAATGCACCACAGAGGGGTAGGGAAAGGGTGAGATACAACTTGCCTGTTAGAAATCATGAGATGCTGGAATCAGAGTTGAAAATGAAAAATGTGGCTGATCACAAAAGTAACTGAAGGTTTATATACAGAGCTATAGTACAAACCAGCACCTCTCTGTTTTTCCCATATCTCGGCACTTGGAATTCCAGCATCCAAGAAAAACATGCAAAATTGAGGCCTCCATTATGGAATTCCTCCATTATGGAACTTCTGGGGTTAGCAAAGAATTTTATGGAATTTGGTGTCCCAGCCTAGATGCCTTCATACTCTGGCATTTTCCCAAGCACATGCCTGACAGCCAGCTTCCCATCAGTTCATGCTGCAGTGAAATACAACAGCAAACATAGCTTCATTACCTTCTACAGAGCAGAGGTCTCACAGGAAAACTGACTTACTAACATAGCGGTGGGACCAATTCACACAAGTGACTTATTTTTTCTTTAAATAATAATGGGTAATCAAGTAGAATCAGAAATGTAAGGAGGAATCAGAATATGAAAGAGAAAGACTAAATTAAAAAAAAAAAACTAAAATTGATGCTGAATGAAACAAAATAATTTAGTGCATAGGATGGACCTTGAAAGAAAATCCAGTATTTTCAAGGTAATTCAAGAAGACTGTCCATAAAATAAAAATATTATATCATTACAAAGGAATAAATAGAGGATAAAGCCTTTAAAGATAAAAAATGAGGAAAATGGGAGAGTAGGAAGACCCTAAGCTCACCACATCCCATGGATACAACAAGAGAACACCTCCATCAGTATAAATAACCCAGGAAATGACCAAAAGATTAGCAGAACAGATTCTCCAAAGCTAAATGTAAAGAAGAGGTCACCCTGAAGGGAGTAGGAAGAACAGAGATACAGAGAGGAGTTAAACAGACCCACGGGACTGTCCCCAGAGGGACAATGCAAGTAAACCAGGTATCCCAGGCATAGAGAATCTGCATGGAGAAGATAAACCACAGCAGCATTTGGCTTTGAAAACTGGACAGAATGAGTTTTGTGAGTTTTTACAGTCATTGGGGCTTAATACCTGGAACTTTAAAAGTCAGCAGGGTGGACTCTGGAAGAGCTGGGAGAGCTGGGAGAGCCTGGAAGACAGGAGGAAATGGACTCCCCACCCTTAAAAAGATACAGTCCCACACAACAAACAGTCCCACTATGGTACAGTATAGAAGCAGCAGTTTAAAAAACACTTGGGATACACAGGATGGAGATTTGTTTACTAATCTGGGAGTGAAGGCTGGAAGGGCAGGGATTTGGGGGGATTTCACCAAGAACAAAAGAGGACAGGTGTCATTCCTCCCCTTACAATGCCCCTCAGCTTAGACACAGGGACACCTGTGTCTAACCAACAGAGTGCCAACACTTGATAACCTCGCTTGCTAACACGGTACCCTGCCCTCGCAGTCTTCAGCAGACATGCCTCTCCACAGCCAAGCCTTTATTCTAGGGCCACTCCTAAGCAGACCTGAGCAAAGCTTCCTGACACCGTACACCTCACCCCTGTGTTCTCCTGTGGACTTGTCCCCTCCAATACAACCATGGAGAGACCATTCAAAGTCCTGCCATGAGCCTGGCAGTGTGCAAGCAGCCCTGAGAGATGCCAGCACAACTTCAAAGTGACTCCTACCCGGGGAGAGGGGGTGATAACCACACATACCAGACCGAATTTGGCCACAAAGTTAGGATGGGCAGACATCTGGTCTGACTACTGGCCCTTCCCACCAACAAAAGCTTCTCAAGGGACAGCAGAGAGAAAAGAACCCCACAGTTTGGTGCTACAGCATCTCTAGCAAACATTTAGTCTGACTCAACTCAAGGGCAAGATGGCTGCAGACTAGTCCACTAACACAGGGCACAACGCTGCCCACAAGGAGAGAGCCATTGCAGATAACTGGACTAAAGGCAAAAACAGCTCAGCCACCACAGCAGGGCACACCCAACATACATTCCTAAAGTACCAGAGTTCTGGTAAATGGAGTACATTGCAGGGCAGGGAACTGCAGGACCTCCCCTTTATAAGGCCATTACTTTCAAGAGCAGGAAATATAGCTGACTTTCCTAACACATAAAAATAGACACAGAGTTCCACGAATTAAGGAGACAGATGAACTTGTTCCAAATAAGAGGACAAAATTATAGCAAGAGCACTAAATGTAATGAAATAATATATATACCTTCTCTTAAATGGAGAATTTAAAATAATGGACACAAAAATACTCAGTGGACTTGAGAAAAGAGTGGAGGAACTCAATGATACCCTCAACAAAGAGACAGAAAACAAAAACAAACCAGAGATGAAGAAATAACAAAAATTAAAAAAAAAAACAAATGGAATAAATAGTGGACTAGAGGAGATGGAGAAAAAAATTAATGATCTGGAGGACAGACTAATAGAAAGCAATCAACCTGAATAGGTGAGAGAAAAAATAATACAAAATGAAAAAGGACTTAGGGACCTCAGTGACACCATCCAGTGTATCTACATTTGCATTATACAGATCCTAGAAAGAGAAGAAAGAAAAAAGGGAGGTAGAAAATTTATATGAAGAAATAATAGGTGAAAACTTCTCAAATCTGGGGAAGGAGACAGAAATCTAGATTCAAAACTCCTAGAGACCCCCATCAAAATCAATCCAGGAAGGTCCACACCAAGATACATAGTAATTAAAATGGCAAAAAGTAGTGGAGAGAATTTTAAAAGCAGCAAAAGAAAACAGGTGCATACAAGGAAAATCCCATAAGGCCATCAGCTGATTTTTCAGCAGAAATTTTGTAGGCCTGAAGAGGCTGGCATGATGTATTCAAAATACTGAAAGAAAAAAACCTGCAACTAAGAATGCTCTATCCAGCAAGGCAATCAGATAGAATAGAAAGAAAAAAAGAATTTCCCAGACAAACAAAAATTAAAGGAATTCATGACCACTACACCAGCCCTACAAAAAATGTTAAAGGGGACTCTTTGAGTGGACAGGGAAAACCATAAGCAATGCCATTTACTGGACACTTTCCTATACCACACACAAAGATAAAAATGGATTAAAGACCTAAATGTGAGATAGGAAACCAGCAAAATCCTCTTTGATGATAACCTCCTTGACATCAGTTGTAGCAGCTTCTTACTAGACCTGTCACAGGAGGCAAGGAAAACAAAAGCAAAAATGAACTATTGGGACTTTATCAAGATAAAAATCTTCTGCACAGCAAAGGAAACCTCAAAACTATAAGGCATCAATGAAATGGAGGAAGATATTAGCAAATGACACATCTGATAAAGTGTTGGTATCTAAAATCTAAAAAGAACTTATCAAACTCAACACTCAGAAAACAAATAATCCAGTTAAAAAATGGGCTGAAGACAAGATCAGACATTTTTCCAAAGAAGACTTCCAGATGGCCAACAGACACATGAAAAGTTGCTCAATATCATTGCTCATCAGAAAAATGCAAATAAAACTACAGTGAGATATCACCACATTCCTGTCAGAATGGCTAAAAATAACAACACAGGAAACAACAAATGTTGGCAAAGATGTGGAGAAAGGGAAACACTCTTACACTGTTGGTAGGAATGCACACTGGTGGAGCACACTCCACAGTGTGGAGGCTCCTCAGAAAGTTAAAAATAGAATAGTCTATGTCCCAGCAATGGTACGACTTTCACCCAAAAGATACAAAAAATACTCATTTGAAGGGATACATGCATCCCAATGTTTATAGCAGCACTATCAACAATAGTCCAACTGTGGAAAGAGCCCAAATGCTCCTCAACTGATGAATGGATAAAGAATATTTGGGGTGTGTGTACATACACACACACACACACACACACACACACACACACACACACACAGGAATATTACTCAGCCATTAAAAAGAATGAAATCTTGCCATTTGAAACAAATGATGAAACTAGAGAGCATTATGCTAAGTGAAATAAGTCAGTAAGAGAAAGAAAAATACTGTATAAGTTCAGTCCTATGTGGAATTTAAGAAACAAAACATGAAAAGAAGGGGGAAAAAGAGAGGTAACCCATAAAACCAACTCTTAACTATAGAGAACAAACTGAGGGTTGCTGGAGAGGAGATGGGTGGGGGGATGGGTTAAATGGGTACTGGTTGTGAGCAGCATTGGGTATTATAGAAAGTGATGAATCACTAAACTACACCTGAAATTAACATCACCATTGTATGTTAACAAACTGAAATTTAAATAAAAATGTGAAACCAAAAAAAAAATAAAGAAAAGAAAAAAAAAAAGAAATTAATCCAGGAAGTCCAAGGTATGAATAACAGAATTCCAAAGAGACAACCAATAAAATGGAAAGAATGAAAACAGCAAAGAAATAATTGAAGAAAATTTTCCAGGGCTAATAAGAATCCTAGTTTTCCAGAATTAACAGACTCAGGACTGAACAAAAAGAATTTAAGAAGAGAAAAAGTTCTATGTCACATTGTGGGATTTCAAAACACTAAGGATAAAGAAATGATTTTAAATATCTTTTCCAAAAGGAAAAATGTCACCACAAAGTATGTGAATCAGACTGGCATTAGCCATACTGGACTCCAAAAACACTGAAAAAATGTCTTCAAATCTCTGACAAAAATTGTCTTTCAAAGAAGTGAGTTGGGGGAAGTCGGAGGGGGAGACAAACCATGAGAGACTGTGGACTCTGAGAAACAAACTGAGGATTTTGGAGGGGAGGGGGGTAGGGGGTGGGGTGAGGCTGGTGGTGGGTATTAGAGGGCAGGTATTGCATGGAGCACTGGGTGTGGTGCATAAACCATGAATGCTGGAACACTGGAAAGAAATAAAATAAGATAAAATAAAATAAAATAAAATGAAAAAAAAAGTACAAATCTTTCAGTAGGCCATCAATCAACTATAAAGAGAGAAAAGTATTTCTAGGGACTCGGGAAATATATTTCCTGTGCTTTCTTTTCCTAGGAAGATCGAAAATGTTCTCCATCAAAACAAGGGTGTCAGCAAGGAATATAAATTGGCAAACGGGAAACAGTACATGGGACATGTACATACTTTAACAAGTGTCTGTTGTTTATCTGAAATTAAAATTTAAGTGGGCATTCTGTGTTTTTGATCACTAAATCTGGCAACTCTAGAGTCAGGATCCAATCTAATGGGGTAAACAGGTCCCCAAATTAAAGTTATGCAGTAGATCTAAAATTTACCAGGTCCTGAGTGAAACAAAAGGACAGAGGTTCTGCAGGGTTGTCTTCAGAAAAAAGGGGCCTCTGAAAAATGGGGTGATTGGGTAGCAAAACTTGTGGTCCTGATAAAGGTTGTTCATTAAAATACTTCACATAATACCTTCTAGTTCCATCCATTTTATTGCAAATGGCAAGATTTCATTCCTTTTTAATGGCTAATATTCCATTATGTTTATATGCCACAGAACAAGTGAACACATGAATACAACAAAAGAGCAACAGACTCATAAATACAGAGAATAAACTGGTGGTTACCAGAGCGATAGGAGCAGAGAGATAAGCAAAATAGGCAGATGAGGATTAAAAGGTACATACTTCCAATTATAAAATAAATAGATCACAGGGATGAGAAGCACACCATAGGGAATAGAGTCAATAATACTGTAATAACTTTCTCTGAAGACAGATAGTAACTACCCTTGACATGGTGAGCATATGGAAATGTATACAGTTGCTGAATCACTACATTGCACACCCGAAACATTATGTCAACATTTTTACATATAATTACATATTATATTACATAAAAGGTAACACCATAAGTCAACTATAGGCCAGTTAAAAAATTTTTAAGGAAAAAAACTTGTTGGCAAACAAAATATAATTAATAATGTTAATATCCTATGTTAAAGCAAACTAAAATGTGGGATGATACTAAGTCACTAATAAAGCAAAAGATTTGACTTTGATATGGCCTGGTATTGAATAAAGTTTACAGAGTTATAACACAGTCAAAGTCTTTTGCTTCTAACTTCTAAAATCAACCTACCAGTGGAACAAGAAAGGTTCTGTTAAAGTTGCAGAACTGAACATCATAACAAATTTGGTTACGAAAAGGTAAATATAGAAAGTGGAAGGGGAAGGGAGAGAAGGGTAGCAGGATAATATCCTCCTTTTATATAAAGAGGAATCACAACACTGACAAAAGTTAATGGAACAAGAAATAGAGGTGTTAGTATACTATTTAAAGTCACAGAAGTAATCTTATGAAAATCTAAAGATAATAATCTAACTGCAAACAAGGGAGGAGGAAGGGATCAGGTGAAGATCCTGAGTTAAATCTTCATTTTTCATAGCAGGCTGGCAATGAATACTTTTTTTAATGCATACTTTCTAACATTAATAAAGCACAGAACAAAAGAGTAAGCATATTACTTAAAGTTATGCAAAAAACCACCAGAGAACTAAGGCCAGTGTTACAGACTGAATGCCTGTGTCTAGCCACAAATTCATATGCTGAAATCCTAACCCCCAATGTGATAATCCTAGGAGGTAGAACTTTTGGGAGGTGAATGGGTCATGTGGGTGGAGCCCCCATGAACAGGATTAGTGCTCTTAGACTCCAGAGAGCTCTCTAGCCCCTTCCTCCATTTGAAGATGCAGAGAGAGGACTTCCGTCTGCACATTGGGGAACAGGCCCTCACCAAGAGCCTGACCACACTGGCACCCTGATCTTGGACTTCCAGTCCCTAGAACTGTAAGAAATGAATTTCTGTCATTCACAAGCCAACCAGTCTATCGTATTTTATTATAGCAGCCTGAATTCACTAAGTGAACCAGAGAAAGAAGAGAGGGTCTCTGGAATGAAATTGTCAGTAAGGAGTCATAGGACAGGAGACCATTGCTTTTATTGCCTTTATAAGCTTTTCATTAATATTCAGTTTATCTTTACATGTATATATTATACCTATTATATCAATATAGATTTTTAAAATTAAATCAAGTAATACATCTGGGCTTGTAGTGTGTTCCAACAAATTGGTGAGAATTTCTTGCTATTTTAGGAGAGGTTCTTCAGTAAACTGAAGACAAGTTTTCTTGCTTGACTTAGATGCCAAAACTTAAACGGAAGAGTTTTGGCCTCTTAAACTTACCTGTGTCTCTAACTGAATCACATACTAGGGAGGTATTTCCCTCTGATTTGGTAACTGTGCTGCGTCCATGTTCAAAACACCTCTATAAGCTGAAGTTTTTGTAGTAGCCAGAAGGTGGCATCAAAATCAATTGAGTGGAAATCCCAAAGAACAGGAACACATGCAAGTCAGGAATAACTTCCCTGAAACTCAATAGGCAGAGAAAGTTACATCAACAGAGCACTCTGTTTTCCTTTGAGATCTCTGTCTTATCTGTTTCAACATTTTAGAAAACTCCGGTGCTTCTCCAAGAGTCCTTTTGGTTAGGCATGGATAAACAAAACACAAAATGGCCAAACTCTACATCCCAAATATTATCATGCCATTTCTAAACATGAAATTTAAGCTTAGTTATAAGGAAGGTCTTTGAGAGCTGAGAATCTAAAAGTTGTTGGAAGTACATCATGACACTAACTCTGTTATAATCTAACAAGAATTTCCTGAACTGTTTCGTTTGGGGTTCTTAAATTAATTACACATCCTAACATAGATCCATTTCATTTTACAACAGAAATGTGTGTGTGTGTGTGTGTGTGTGTGTGTGTGTGTTATTTTAATGATATTTTACCAGTTTATGTTCAAGGTTTTTAGGACTGGTAAATATGCAACACTTTATCATAGGGCTGTACTAATAATTTATTTAATTAATCTCTATTGATGGTCATGTAAGCTGTTCCCACTTTATTACTACTATTTCATAGTAGCTGTATCACTGTAACATTAGGAAATTTTATGCAAATTTCCACTAGATAAGTTTCTAGGAGGAAAACTGCTGAATCAGGAAGAACATACAAATTTGACGAGTATTTAGGAGAAGCCACTTTTAGACAACAGGATTGAGCAATGGAAACTTGATCAAGGAAGAAGGGCCCAAAGTGACCTTGGCTGAATGAATACAACAGGCCCATCAGGGGACCCACCTCAAAAGGTCCATAGGTTAGAGATAACCCATGGGCCACTTACAACCAGCCACAGTTACCAAAACAGGGAAGTTCATGTTTCCAAACCTCCTCACCTTCCCCCTTTAAAAACAGCCCCCACCCACTACTTTCCTTGCAGATCACCTCTCCTCTACTGTCTGGCCTGCAGCTCCCTTGAGGTGTATTCAATAAACAGCAGGGGGAGGGGCAGAAGGAGAGGGAGAAGAAGGCTCCCCCACTGATCAGAGAGCCAGAAGCAGGCTCTCCACTGATCAGGGAGCCTGATGCAGGGCTCCATCCCAAGACCTGCAGATCATGACCTGAGCCAAAGGCAGATGCCGAAACATCTGAGCCACCCAAGCACCCCTGCCTCAGGTGAATTCTTGCTACTGCCAGCGCCACTGGCTTCCACCTGATAGTAACCCCACATCTGGTGACCCCATTCCATCTCATGAAAGGGAGACACCACATTTAGATACCACAGTTTTGATAAATATTGTATTTCATTTCATATATTATATTTCATTACCACAGTAGAAAATGAGATGCTTTTTCCCCCCTTACTCTGTTTAGCACTGTAAAATTTTAATGTTTTAAATCTGACAACCTAATAAACAAAAAAAGTATTAATTTGCATTTCTTTAACTATGGTTGAACAGTGTCTCCTATGATTATTGGCCATTATGTTATTTTCTGTTTATGACTTTTGCCAGCATTGATACTGAATTATTCTTTTCATCTTTGATTTTGTCACATAGTTCATATAATAAAGCTATTGACCCATTGTTAGATACATACATTGAAAATATTTTTTTCTGGACTGCCACTTATCTTTTAACTTTGTAAACAATGAGTTAAGTGGTAACATAGTGGCAATATATTTTTAGATAGACTTCCTTACCCATAATTCTATAAACATACCTCTATGTTTTCTTCTGTTACTTCTTTTTATTGTATATTTTATGTACAAAATCTTCAGTGTTTCAGTATTCATTTTGGTGTAAGGTAGGAGATAAATATCTAATTTTTGAATAGTATTTCCATTAATCCAGTACCATTTAACAATTCATCTTTGTTACTGATTCAAAATCCCACCTTTATCACATTCCAAGTTTATATTTATAAATACTTCTTTCTGCCTATTTCTATGATAGTTCCACACTGTTTAAGTGATTGAAATCTGACATTCTCATAAATATTTTAACTTACGATTAAAAACTAACCATCATTTAAACATCCTTCATAAATTTTCATATTAATATACATTTATTATAAGAATTAAAACAATTGAGAAGCTTAAAACTATAAATTTATTATGTATTATGTAATTATTACATAATAGTTATGGTATCAGAAATCAGTGGGGGAAACATTGCTCAACCAACTACCAACTATTCTCAGATAATTGCATCTGCAGTTAGAAAAAATTTGGATTCCTACTTCAGTCCATTTACAAAAAAGAAATTCCAAGTAGATTAGAAATTTAAATATAAAATTAAGGGAACCACAATAATACTAGAGAAATAAAGGTGAATGTTATTTTCAAGAGTAGGAAAGCAGTTCTAGTCATGACACAAAATCCAGAAACTAATCAGTTGCTTTCTTATATACTAGCAATGTAAATGTACAAAGAGAAATTAGAGAATCAATTCCACTTACAATAGCACCAAAACCCATCAGATACCTTGTTAGAAACCTCGCCAAAGAGGTAAAGGATCTATACTCTAGGAGAATACTCATGAAAGAAATTGAAGTCACAAAAAGATAGAAAAACATTCCATGCTCGTGGATCAGAAGAATAAACATTATTAACATGTCTATGCTGCCTAGAACAATCTATACTTTCAGTGCCATCCCAATCAAAATAACAATGGCAATTTTTCAGAATGCTGGAACAAACAATCCTAAAATTTGTATGGAACCAGAAAAGACCCCAAATTGCCAAAGAAATGCCCTGGCAATTGCACTACTGTGTATTTACCCCAAAGATACAGATAGAGTGAAAAGAAGTGTCACATGCACCTCAGTGTTCATAGCAGCAATGTCCACAATAGCTAAATTGTGGAAAGAGCTTAGATGTCTTTCAACAGACGAATGGATAAAGAAGATGCAGTCCATATACACAATGGAATATTAGTCAGCCATCAGAAAGGATAAATACCCAACTTTTGCATCAACATGGATGGGACTGGAGGAGATTATCCTGAGTGAAGTAAGTTAAACAGAGAAAGTCAATTATCATATGGTTTCACTTACTTGTGGAACATAAGGAATAACATGGAGGCCATTAGGAGAAGGAAGGGAAAAACGAAGGGAGAGAAATCGGAGCAGGAGACAAACCATGAGAGACTATGTACTCTGGAAAACAAACTGGGGGTTTTAGAAGGGAGGGTGTTGAGAGGATGGGTGAGCTGGGTGATGGGTATTAATGAGGGCATGGACGGCATGGAGTACGGGGTGTTATATGCAAACAATTTATCATGGAACACTACATCAAAAACTAATGATGTACTACTGTATGGTGACCAACATAACAATAAAAAAAATCTAAAAACTATAAAGGAAAAAATCAACAGAATTACCTCCTAAAAACATAAACATAATTTTTAATGGCTCCATTACATTAGAGGCATCATAATTTATCATCATCCACACATTGCTGGATATCTGTAGAGTTTCCAATATATTGTTGTTATAAATCATATGTTAACGAACATGTCTGTGTTACACTAGGATTGTCTTTGAATGATCTTTAGGTGCTACAATTTGTAGTATCCCATTTTTGTTGGAAATAAGTAGGTCATTGGCTTAGATCTAGAAAACTTACTGTTACACAGATCCTTTTAAAAATAGCCTATTTTAAGAACTAGAGATTTAGACATTTGTATGATTTTTTTTTTTACACCATCTGGTGCTTTCTTTGTCCTTCATAGTGTGAAAGTTTTTTGGCAATGTCTAGGATTTTCTGAGTTACTGAGGTTAAAATAAGAATTACCACTCTAGATGAGGATTTAGTCCAGTCTCCAATGGGCAATGAGGATATTTTGTAGGAGTTCGCTCCTCTGTCATAAACTCAATCTGATATGATTAAGGATTTGATCCTCACCCACCCTGCTGCCCAAATTTCTAGTTTCTCTTGATCATCTGTAATAATTCTACTCTGTGAATTTTAATACTTTCCTGAATCTATTTTTTAAATTTGTATCTCTTGGAATAATAAGCTCCAAAGTTATGGGTGGGCAACAGACTGAACACAACAAACATTCACACGAAAGCACACAAAAAATGTTTTGGGACTTATATTTTTTTGTTTTTGGTAGAGGTGAGGGCTGCTTTTTTTGTTTTTTTCAACCTATTCAATGCCAACTTTTATAGAAACGGATTTAGCTATGAAGAACCAGGAGATCTAGTAAAAACCCACGTATTGCCAGAAAAGAAATGGACCAGTGGGAAAGTAGAGGAGAGTTTCTAAAAATGTGAAATTTATGTTTTTATTTTGTTTTTTTTAAGGTAAAGAAATAGAAAACTTGCTTTCGGAAATTGGAAACTTTTGTTATGATTAACATTAGAAAGGAATTTGATAGAACATTCTCTTTTATTTCAGCTAGTCAGAGCCATTATCTGTGGTAACCAAGGAGCCCTGAAAAGTCTACCACTCACTGAAGACTTCTGGGTGACACACATTTTCAAAAGCGAAGTGATTTGTCAGTAGGCACTGTGGCAAAAACAATTCTAACTGTAATGTTTAGCTAGTCAGAACTCAGCCTTCCAAAAGCCTATTTCATAAGGCATTTTAAAATATGGCTTCTGATAAAAATCACTCATCCAATTCATCCACTATAAGTATACTTTTACTAAGCAGAGTCTTCATGCATTCTAATAAAATGCTGCATAACAATGACAACTTGTCCTAAGTCATATAGTATGAAATTTCCCAATTGCTTATAAAAGGTCTCTAAGAAAAACTGGTGGGAAAAACTCCTTTTTGAATTTCAATCTTCCTATGAAGTCTAGTAGGATTATTGTACAAATTATTTTCTCACCAGTGAGACCCCAAGTCCTGGCCATTACGGCTCACCTGCTTGTACCCACCAACATTTGTCCCACATTTTCCTTAAGCTCTTCCTCCCAACTTAGCTCTTAACTCAGAAAAAGGACCTTATGGGGATAGCGTCTCATGATGGACATTGAAACTACCTCAAGCAATAATGACTGCCTGAGGAAGAGCTCTGGTGGCCCAGACCACCAAGCCAGTTTGAGCTAAACCCTGACTCACTTCTACATAGATGGACCATGGAGTGACCTCTGGAATGACCTACAATTACCTTTACTTCATCGTAATACTAAAATCTCTGCCCAAGATGGAGCATGAGCCTCATTTACATACCATATGATACATATCTCAAAAGTCTATATACATATATATATCTTTAGGCATAGTTCTTTAAGGTTCATGCATGACCTTCTACCTACCTCTGCATATGATGACAAGGCTTTCCTATCTAAATATTCATCCTAACCTTAAATAAAAGGAACCCATTCACCCTTGCTCAGAGAGTTACAACTTTATTTCCTGTGATCAACTTATTTAGTGCAAATAAAGTTTCCTTTGTGTGACAACTCACCTGGTGTAGTTTCTACCTGAGACTCACCAAGGAGTGAACTCACGCTGGTTCAGTTAAAATTTCTTGGCTCCCCCTTAGACAGTAATATCAGACAAAGGAAAGGCAGCTATACTCACTCATTGGGGGTGCCCTTCTGGCCACAAAAGTGACCCTTGCTGTCTGTAGGGTAGGCCACTCTCCTGGGGTCTCCATGTACCCAGGCTGCAGGAACAAGAAAGGACAAAAACTCTATCAGTGACAGCTGACTAAAGGCAGTCTGATTTGAGAAATTAGAATGCATGACTGCAACACACTAACCTCTCCCCTCAGTCACAGGAGATTATTGATTTTCTTCAAAGAGTAATTTCTTAATGAAAAGTAAAATAAAATATGGATGAATCAGTCAGAAAACACATTTCTCTTAATCTCTCAGGACTCATCTGGGTTGTAGCCAAAACCTGAGGTAATGCACTTAGAAAATGACATTTATTAGAATGTGAATTAGAGGGCACACTACAAATGCTTGGTTGGCTAGAAGTCACTTTTTTTCTAGGGCTTAAAACTAAATGACTTCATAGCAGAGCTAATAAATTTACAGTAAATATTATGATGTAATTCTTTTAGGTTATATATAAGTGAAAACCATTTAAAAATTCAACCGAATGAAACTGTAGTACCCAATTCACATTGACTAGTTCTTTATGACTTTATGTGCCATTATGAAAGGCAAACATCAGCAACTTTAGTGGCAATATATAATAAAGATTTTTTCTACATTTTGTCAAGATAATCTCAAAGCTTAGTATAAATATCAAGTGTTCTCAAACTTAAGAAGGCTTGATTCTGTTTCCTCAGAAAATGCTGGGCTTTACATCATATAAACTCATCACCTTTATTTTCCAAGAATTATGAACTTGACTGACAACGAGAATATAGAATGACAGAAAGTAACAGGCATTAGCTAAATAGTACCGTCTAATTCTAACTGAATGTTTCTAACTTTTTCAGGCTGATTTATATAGTTCCTAAAAATCTAGAAAATGCACTAGCCATCTGAAAACACTTGCCTCTGCATATGGAAGACCTATCTCTTTTTCCTTTGCTTCCTTTAACAGTTGCCCAGCTATCTCCTTACTCACATTTATTGGATTTGACAGTTCATGTAATAATTCAATCACCCTTACATACATGGCCTGTGTGACTCAGGAAGATAAAAAAAAAAAATCAATTCTGAATGAGAATTTTAATATGGAAGAGAAATTTTTCTCAATAATTTTTCTCATCCATCCAAGTCTTTCCTTTTATTATCTAAGTACCCAGAAAAGTCTTTGTTTCACTCTTTCTTCAATGTCATAGAGCCATTTCATCTTCTAATACAGTCTTAGAAAATCTGACTCACTCAGGCAGTCCTCTGCTGCCTTATCTTCCTGTCTGTATTTCCCAGAACAAAGATAGTGGACTAGCATTTAAATGTCATCTAAGCATTCAGTGGCCAATGTCTCTGGATGCTATTTCATTATACTCTGCTTTTATGTCTTTTTTTGGAGTCACATTTTAACTAAAACTAAGAGGTCCACTTTTACCTATTTCCTGCAATATTTTTCTTTTACCCTGAAATATTTTATTCCTTTACTATACAAATATTAACTCAGAAATGGCACATAAAGAAGTATTTAGATTGCTAGGTTGGCTTCTTAATATACTTATGACACTGAACAAGTCATTTAATTGTTTTAGTTTCGGCTTTGTTGCTACAAAATGGGCATAATAATACCAAATCCCGTAAGAATGTTGAGAATATGAAAGAAGATAATAAAGTATAATGCCTAACATGGTGCTTTGCATGCGATATGGACTTGGTAACGTTAGTTCCTGTTTTAGGTTTCCCAGATGTAAATCCTGGAGATAAGGACTTTGCTGTGGGTAGGTTAATTTGGGAGATAATTCTAGGAAGCGTAAGTGGGAATGAGATAGGGAAGGAAGCAAAGCCAACAAAAGGCATGTTCACTGTTGGGGGCGTGATGACTCCATCCTGCTGAGGACCTTCTGAGGAACCACATAGAACATGCTTACTGGGGGGCATGGTGAAATAGCCTACCATAGCTGCAAGCAAATCCAGAAGAATGGAGAGGATGTGGGGGCATTAGCAGAATCTACCATAGTTTCTTTCCCTTTTTCATCAATTAACCAAAAGAATTTACTAAGGGGCCACTATGTGTCCTGTACTAGAAGTCAATACCAATATAGTTTATATCAGACTTCAAGAAAAACAAGAAAAGGAGACAACAAAATTTGCAAAAGCAGGCACCTGAGTGGCTCAGTTGGTTTAGCATCTGACTCAAATTCTGCTCAGGTCATGATCTAGGGTGGTGAGATTGAACCTCAAGTCAGGCTCCACCCTCAACAAAGAGTCTGCTTAAGATTCTCTCTCCCCCCAACTCTCCTTTTGACCCTCCCTCATGCCCAAGTGCACTCATGCCCTCTCAAATAAATAAATAAAATCTTTAAAATTTACCAAAGCCATAGAGAAGAGCTGAACCTGGCAAAGACTGAAAAATGCCTAGAACTTGGACCAGGTAGCCAGGAGCAGGGAAGAATTTATAGATTGAGGAAACAGTATAATGATAAGAGCTTCAATGTATTAATTACTTACAATGGGTCAAGTTCTATGCTAAATGTATTGCATCCATTGTCTCATTTGAGTCTTGCAATAATTCTATAAGGTAGATGTTATTTTCACTCAGATTTTGTAGGGTAAAAAAAACAGAGCTGCAGTAAAGAGATGGCAGGGAGGGGCAGAGAGAGAGAATCCTAAGCAGGCTCCATGCCCAGCATGTAAGCCCGACTGCACAACCCCAAAATCATGACCTGAGCCAACATCAAGAGTCGGACACATAACCTACTGAGCCACCCAAGCGCCCCTCAGAATTTTATTTACTTCTCAGGGTCATGGTTTTCAGTGGCATGAACAGTGCTTGAAGTTAGGCTTGTTGCTGTCTAAGGCTTAAGCTTTAACCACCAGGCAGCTGTAATGCTGCCTGCTAGAGGATAAATTAGGAATGAGCTTGTTAGCAGTGGGAAACTACATGGATATTGGCTAGACGAGGATCAGCAGGATGTTGGACACATATGGTAGGAAAGGAGATGTCACAGGTAATTTTGGAACTCTGTCACTTGAAAAGAAAAACTTTGTACTTGGCAGGAGAGGACAAGTATCTGGTTGGGAGGATCTGGTGTCTGGGGACAAAGGAGAAAGGGACAAAGATTTAATTGTCAAGGGAAGAATGCCCTTCTATGGTTCTGTAGTTTTAAATTGAGACAGGTGGCTGTGATATGAAGTCGCTGCTACAGCTCTCTAGACAAACTCTGGCGCAGAAGCTGCGTTGCCGACCATCTGTGCTTGAGCTGGAACGTCAAATCTTTGCTAGCAGCTGCAAGTACCAGTTCAACCAAGTCACCTCAGCCAAGGGTATCTGGTTTTATCTCCTCCATCAAGTCCCCATCTTGTCACACCTTCACTGGAGGAATTTGACAGGGGAAAAAAGGGAGGAAATGGAGACATGCAGCAACAGCATTTTATCTGTGAACAAACTAAGGGACTGCCATATTTTACTCCCTTTCTTAGAATTTCTCTATTCATGGCACTTCTTGGAATCTGCTGTCTAATATGGTAGCCACTAGCCGCTTGAGTCCACTGAACACTTACATGTGGCTTATCTGAACCGAGACATGTTAGAAGTACAAAATACACATCAGATTTTAAAGACAGTATGCAGAAAAAAAGAATTAAAATTTCAATAATTTTTATATTGATCATATCTGAAATAATAGTTATTGTTAAATACAATATATTATTAAAGTTAATTTTTCACTTATCTCTCTTTATTCTCTTAACAATGGCTACTGGAAAATTTGACATTACACGTGACTCACATTTTGTTGCTCCTGGATAGATTTGCTCTTAAATATTTCCCCACAAATGTCAAGGATTTGTTATATAAGCTGATTAATAGTGCCATTACATCACAGATTTGTTGGGGCACCTGGCTAGCTCATTCAGCTGTGTTCAACTCTTGATTTCAGCTCAGGTCATGATCTTGGGGTCATAAGATTGAGCCCTGCATCAGGTTCTGTGCTTGGCAGGGAGTCTGCTTGAGATTCTCTCTTTCCCTCTCCTTCTACCCCTCCTCCAACTCACAAGCTCTCTCTCTAGAAAATAATTTTTTAAATCTTTAAAAAAAATAGTGCCATAACTTCAGATTTGCAGGTCAGTCCTTCTCTAACCACATCATACCCCATGCATCCTTTTTATAATAAATATTTTGCCATGTTCCTTTTACAATTTTGAAACAATACACATAACAAACTCAACCACGTACATAATTTCTTTAAAAATATCAATATCATGTCCTCATGTAATGTAAATGAGAAATAGAAAATAGTTTATAAAGTATGCATATCAATATGCAAATGCTTGAGTGGCTAAACCAAAAGATAGTGAATGAAGCTAGTTGCACACACCTATAGATAGAATCACCAATGTAATAGCTATAACTACAAGAATATGTAGGTGTACTTACTGTGTAAGAGACTTAAATAATACAAGTGTGTTGTTCATGATATGATTTTCTTAAGTGAATAAATTTTAGTGATTTCTAACAAAAAATTACACTCTTCAAATTCCCTTGGTATTCATTGAAACCATGCAAAAATAACGTTTGTAATTTTAAAACAGAAGTTCTAGATTCAAAGACTTAAAAATGAGCAGTCATCTACATGAGGGACATGGGGAAGTCAGGCAGTAAGTGAGACAATTCTTGGTTGTATAGAACTATCCCAGATATTGCAAAACATCTACCTTTCCTGGCTCCCATCCACTAAATGCCAATAGCACTCCCCCTCAAACACTATGACAATAAAAAAGTCAACTCAAATTTTTTGAAAGACCTCCTAGTCAGTGGTACTGCTTCAGTTGAGGTCCACTGGTTTATATGTTCATTCACACACTCAAAAATATATTTAAAAAATACATACATATGTATGTATATCCCAAATTATCTTTTTTGCTTCCATATTTTATGGGGGTGGATATATCATGGAGTTCTTTCTTATAATTTAATACCATTTACTTTTATTCAGCTGACCACCACCTATGATGACTTTCAGATAGGTCCATAAATTATTTGACCTTTTTCCTTCTAGAGATGGTGCATAATTCCCCATCTCTTCCGTGTGGACTAGACTTAGTGACTTGCTTCTAATGAACAGAATGTGGCAGAAATTACATTTGGGTGACTTCCAAAATTAGGTCATAAAAGGCATCCACAGCTTCGTCTTTGCTCTCCTTTCGATCACTAGCTCTAGGGCTTGAGATACTCAGAAAGTCCTATAGAAAAGTCCACATGACTGCCAGCGGTCTGTGAGTACTGAAGCTTCCTGCCAACATTCATGTAAGTGAGCCATCTTAAAGCCTGGTCCTCCATTTTAAACAAGCCTTCAGCTGACTGTAGCCTAGGCTTAAATCTTGACTGAAACCTCATGAAGCCATGAACTCAGAGCCAGAGCCACCTGGAGAAGCGGTTCCCAATTCTTGACCACAGACACTGTGAAATAAGAAACATTCATTGCCTTATGGAGTGATCAGCTATGTAGCGATAAAGAAGCAATTACTATACAGCTTTTAAAAATATTTTATATACTTGAAAGATTTAATCATTTTTCTCTTCTCCGACCTAAATATTCATAATAATTAAATCCTCTTTTCTATTTGATTTGTTTTATGTTTCTTAACCCATAGCTACAATTGCTAGGATTTTAGTAATTTTTGTTTCTTCACTATATGATTTAATACATGGAATCCTCAACTTGATGTAGATATTCCCTAGGTCCTAACCAATTATACAGCACCTGATACCCATTAACCTTAATTCTTAAAAGAAAGTTGGCATGAAAAGCTTTAAAGTGCCAGTCTAGAATATGATCAAACTCTCATTCACTCATTCATTCATACAGAATTGTCAATTATCACATTTCTATCCATTTAGTCATTCATTCATTGGTCCATACTTATTGTGGTAGGCACATAAAGACTCTGAGGATATAGAGATGAACACATTCATATTTAGTATATTATTTCATAATTAACACATTCTCCCTAAGGAAACTATATTTCATCATGATTGGCCATTGTAGCAAGAGAATGGCTTCTAAAGAATGATAAGAATTATCTTTAACTTAATGAAGTCACAACCTTAATTTTAACTGTTCTTCAGGTTGTAGTCTTTACTAGAACACATCAAAGTGGTCTCTGCTGCCTTGAATGCAGCAGCTGGTCCTTTCCTCCTTTCCCAATAAGTGGAGAACACCAAGGGAATTTGCTTTCACCTGGAAGAGATAGTATTGCATCCTCACTATCTTCCTTCAAGGTCCTAGGACATCCTAGCTCTTTGCCACAATTTAGACTGCCAAGTTTTGATACTCTTATTCCACACGGCATCGCACAAATTCCTTACATTGATGGCATCCTAAGATCTGGAGAATATTAGAAAGTATGTGATCTCGATGCCTCCAAAAGACTTACATATGCTAATGAATGGGAAATAAATCTTAGGAAAATGCAAGTCTTCTAAAACAGACTTGAGGAGTCCAGTAAGACAGCTCCTCCAAGGTGAAAGATAAGTTGCTGCACCTTGCATTCTCTGTTAAGAAAGAGGCACAACTCTCATCACCTACCAGATTTGAGCAAAACCCAGAGAAATAAAATGTTTTTCAACACAATCCATTCTATTGTATGTGTAGATCTACCAGTAGGCCTGTCATGATGTACTCAATGGTGCTCAAAATATCTGTCAGAACAGGATGCTGTATGCAACCTATGGAAAATGTCCTTTAGAGAATCATAGTTGGGGGTCCCTGGGGTTTTGGAGAAAATTCATGTGGTTTCAAGCAAATAATTGTTCTTTTGAGAAGTTGCTCCTGTACCCTAAATGGTCACTCAATGACATAAGAAGCCCAGCATCAACTAGATGTTATCTGATCCATCAAGCCTAAAGTTAGCTGTACCCCACAGCACTCCATTATTGAGCAGAAGTGGTATATTCATACAGTGCTTGAGAAAGTCATGAAGGCACAAGAAAGTTACATAAAAATACTGCTTACAATAGTGTGTTGACTTTTGAGGCGCTGTCTTAATAAGGACCTATGACTCATGAAAGGGACCTTATGATAGTTCACTGGGGGGAAAAAATTAAACTAGATTTATAGATGGTTACAGAGGATCTATTGGTACCGATCAGGGGAAATGCTCCTGGTTATATACTTTGACTGGAAGAAGAGATGACTTGAATTATTTGTTTATTCATAAATGGAAGTCAACAATTTGGCCACATTGTCATGGACTTGAAAATAGAACTATTAGACAATCAGTGGCAAGGAAGTTTGAGAAATAACTAGAAGGACTGAATTCAAAATGGACCTAGAATATGAAGATGTTGAGGTTTTATATGGTTACTGAGTAAAGACCCTTTTGTAGAGGTATCTTTTATGATTAAATGTTAAGACATTTATTTAATGATTTTGTTGAAAAGTAATCATGACAATAGGGATGAAGACTATGTGGGAATTTTGATAACATGGAGTTTTATCCAAAAGGGCTGACTTGGCTCCTAACAATGCTTATGTGACAAATTTGATAGTAGTGGATGACCAACTCTGAACTAGCCAACCTTATGAACAGTTGAATACCCTATCAAAGATCCATTTGAAGCACTACTTAGGAAGCAATACCTTTCAAGTTTGGGTTGTTATTTTTTTAGAGTAGAGCAGGATCCTAGCAGGAAATACATGTTATAGTCACACAGAAAAACTGTAGAGAGTTTAGTAAATAAAGATATGGGTAGAGTTATGGGAAATAAGAGTTGATGCAGTACCCAGAGGCTAGCAACAATAGTGAGCCATTTTTGCTTCTATGACTGAACTAGCAGAGGGGAAAGAGGTTACCCAAATCCAGAAAGAGAGGCCAAATGGAAATGCTGACTGATAAGACTGGAAACCTTAGGGAGAGAGGTATAGCTAACCTGAGAGGACTTGCCAGGAAGAGAGCCAGAAAAATACATTTCACAAACTCATTCTCCTACCCTCCAATCTATTATTGATACCTCCCACTGGCCAAACCATATCAGAAGCTGCAGGACTAGAGAACCTGTTGATATAATCCTTAGGGTTATATGTTAGTTTCTCAGAGGACAGAGCAGGGTGAAGAACAGGTAGAGAAGGAAACTGGAGGGGACAAAGAAAAATACCCAGCCTGTATTCTGAATAAGTGACCAGCCTACCCAAGGGTGGAACTTTAGATATATTCAGCAAAACATTTAGAACATGGGGTGCCTGGGTGGCTCAGTGGGTAAGGTCTCTGTCTTCGGCTCAGGTCATGATCTCAGGGTCCTGGGATCGAGCTCCGCATTGGGCTCTCTGCTCAGCAGGGAGCCTGCTTCGTCCTCCCCTCTGCCTGCCTCTCTGCCTACTTGTGATCTCTCTCTCTGTCAAATAAATAAATAAAATCTTTTAAAAAAATTTACAACATTATTAAAAATAAAGAGTAAACAAAATAACCAGAGGTATAAGATTTCAGATTTTCTTTTGTCAGAATTTAGTGCCACACAGAGGAGCAAGAGAAAAGAGCAAAAGAAGAAAGACACACATTCTAAATTTCAGAGTCTGAATTGGAAGGGGTGACAGTAGGAGGTAAAAGTGGGAAATGCATATTTTTAAGAAATATTTGAAAAAAAAATAGACAAAGCATTGAAAGAAAATGGAAAAACAACCAAATATCCAAAAACTAAATAAACCTTTTTACATCTTTGTTGTTTTCTTTATTAGCAAGACTGACTCTATGCTGTTTACTTTAATATACTTTTTCTAGTTTTCTAGGTAATGTTGATCTATCACATTCATAACCTGTTTAAAGGTTTTGATTCACATTGGAAAATGAGGGGTTTTTTTTTTAAAGGTAAAGAAGTAGTTGGAAATAATGACAGAAATTTATTCATTCTTCATTCTTTCTACAGATATTTTTTGAGTGCCCACTATGTGTCAGCACTAAGGTCATTTCTCTCTGAGCCTAAAGTCTATTGGGGGAAAGAGATCTTAAAGAATGAATTGCACAAACATAAAATTACAATTCTGACAAGCACTGCAAATGAGCAAAAATGGTACAAAGAGAAGGATTCATAGAAGCCAATGACCAAATGAAAGAGGTCAGGGATGATGTTTTTGAAGAGGTAATGCAGGAGCTGAGACTTGAGAAATGAATGGATGCACAAAGAGGCTTCCATTAGATGGACACATGGACGAAGTCCCTAGGAGGGGTGGGACATGATGGGTACTGCAAAGGAAAAGGAAAGCAGTTTGGTACATACACAGGCTGACTCATGGTTCAGATGTGAATAGACAGGCAGTATCCTAGGTTATTTTCTATAATGAACTACAGAGAGATGGTTCTAGCATAATATGTTTATCAGTGCCAGCATACAATCCACAGCAGAAGCTCTGTTCTCGTCCTATTCAAATTTTCCTTGAAAAACCTCAAGGTCACCACACATTCAGTGTCACTCATCTTGGTGTTTGCTTAATTGTAGTTCCATAATTGGCAACACCCCCTTGTTTTATATGAAGGAAGAGCTCTCATCATTCCTCAAAACTGGTGTAATTTATTACATCTGAAAATGCTCCATGTAATATTCATTAATATCTACTAATAAATACATCTTTTTTGAAAGATCCATGAAATCATTTGAGGTCTTCCTGGCCAAAAACCCCCAAAGAATGAGATACTGTCTGACATAATTTTATTTACTCTATAGGATGAGCATTAACTGAAGGAAAAAAAAAATCAAGCCTATATTAGTAAGTGTCTATTAGCATAAAGACTGTGCTCCCCTTTTTAGTGTACACTTATTAGAGGCTAATTTTGCAAACCACAGAATGTAGACAATGACAGCACAGTGAAGTGAACACACACTCAGTCCCATAGTGTTAAGACCAAAGCTATTAGATTATTCATGGCTTTTGCTTGCAGAAGAATACCTGCTTTCCACTTACTCCTCTGACACTTGCTGTTTTAAGCGCAACTCTGTGTGTGTGAAATTAGGAGGGGAAGAGAAGGAGAGAGAGAAAAGCATTAGGAGACTATCATGAGGTTCTGGTCAGTCCCCTTTCTTAGTAACCTTTATTACTTAAAAGATTCCTTATCTTCTTCTTCATTAAATAAAAGTCACTATAGTATGGTGATTAAGAGCACAGGCTCTAGAATTAAACTCTCTGGGTTGTATTGGTGAATAAAACGAAATGACAAAGTGACACAGCAATTGATACAAATCTAGATCAATTGCCTACTCCCCTTAATTTTCGGCTTTAGAAATAACTTTGAAAGACCACTTTAAGCAAAATTGGTACATTCGTGTGTGTGTGTGTGTGTGTGTGTGTGTGTGTGTGTGTGCGCGCGCGCGCGTGCGCACACGTGTGTTGCATATAGAGAAAGAGAAGTTATTTGTAAAACACTCCTATTTGGCTAACTATGAATATAGCAGATAAGCAAAGACTGGTAAGAGGTAAGTAAAAGCTTTATTCAAGTAAATTATCCTTTCACTCCTATCAAGGATATGCATGTTACTGAAGTACCAGGAGCAAGCATTATTATCTAGTATTATCTTTCATTTTCAACATTTGCAAAGCATGTGCCTGTTGTGCTCTAGGGTTGAGTCCGAAGTTGCAGCCATTAAAAAGCCCTCTGTCAAGGAGAAAACGTGATTAGACCAACTGCTTGCACTGACACTTAAAAATTAACTACAAATCTGTTTGGGGCAGCTAAGGCATTCCCTAAACACTTGCTGGTTGGAATGTTGGCTTTCAAATCATTATTTTGTATCCCTTAAAGGTACATTTTAACTGTCTTAATATGTGAGAAACAGGCCTGCCAAATTGTGCTTATGGCTTTTTAACACAAGCAATTTACAAATGCAATGAAGCAGATAATAGGACACATGATACCGAATTTGAAAATCTGTGTTGATGACACTTCTGCTGTAGAAACATTTCTGGAAGCAGCCCTATATTCAGTTGCCTGGATAAGAAAAATGTTGTCTACCATTTCACGGGTGGCCTCTTCCACCCAATGGTGAGCTTCAGGTCATGTCCTTGAGCACAAATCAGTCTCTCTCGTGATAACAATATTCTACTTAAAAAGATCGAGAATGCACGCATTCAGCAAAATATAACAAACAGAAAAAAGTCTAAAACACTAAAAAAATCTGTTCAAGTAACAAAACTAGGTGCTAGCTTTCTTAAAATGAAGAATTCCTAAACAAGAGAAAGTTTAGGTATCTAGTTTAATTTACAAAATATTTATATATTTGTAAAGAATGAAAAAAGACATTTAAAACTGGTTTTGGTTTGGGGTGCCTGAGTCGCTCAGTGGGTTAAAGCCTCTGCCTTCGGCTCAGGTCATGATCCCAGGGTCCGAGGATTAAGCCCCTCATCGGGCTCTCTGCTCGGCGGGGAGCCTGCTTCCTCCTCTTTCTCTGCCTGCCTCTCTGCCTACTTGTGATCTTTGTCTGTCAAATAAATATATAAAATCTTTTTTAAAAAACTGGTTTTGGTTAATTATAAATATAATAAATTTTTCCTAATAAAAGATTACTTGACTTTTGGGAAAAAGAATGGGGAGGACCCTGAACTCACCTAGTCCCATGTATACAACTAGATAACACCCACAACAGTGTAAACATCCAGAAAACAACCCAGAAATTGGAAGAATGGACTCTCCACAACTACATATAGAGAAGAGACCACATCCAGAGTGTAAGAAAGGTGGAAATGCAGTTGGGAGCTAAATGGACCAACAGGACTGCCCACAGAAGAGAGGGATGCCACAGGCACAAGGAGGGAAAAGAAACAGAAACTTGCACTCCAAGCAGGGGGCCTGCACTTGGAATACAAATACCCATAATATTTGGCTTTGAACACCAAAGGGGCCTAACTTTGCAAGTTCTTATAATCATGGGGCTTAACACCTGGAAATTTAAAATCAGCAACTTGGCTCTAGGAAAGCTGAAGGGCCACAAAACACAGAGTTCCCACCATTAAGGAGAAAGCACAACAAACAACCCTACTGAGATTTAAATTAAAAAAAAAAAGTGCTGCATCTATATTGTAAGATTTTATTTTTAAGTAATATCTACACCCAACATGGGGCTTGAACTCAGAACCTAGAGATCAAGAGTTGTATACTCTACCAACTAAATCAGCCAGGTGCCCCTAGAAGCAGCATTTTTATAAAATGCCTGGGGCATAGGAAATGGAGATGTATTCACTAATCTTAGAGCTTGTGCTGGAGGGGCAGGGATATTTGGGAGACTTCAAGAACAAAGGAACTGGCAGGTGCCGTTTTCCTCCTCCACGGCCAACCTAAATACAGAGACACCTGCAGGAACCAGTGCAGCCTGACCACTTCACCTAAATTGGTAACAGTGTGCCCACCCCTGTGAGTTTCTATAGATCTGTACCCTCCATCCTCTTTGGCCTCTGCAGAAATTCTCCCAGGCAGTTGCTGGTCCACTCCAGAAGTAGACCAGTGAGGACATTGCTGGCACCACATGCTTTGCCCCCACATTCACCTGTGGACCTGTACTTTCCCAAACACCCTTGGCCAGAGAACATCTGGCCACAAACCTTGCAGTGTGCAAGCAGCCCTGACAGAGGCCAGTACAATTCAAAGAGTCTCTAAACCAGGAAGAGGGAAAGATAACCACAAGCACCAGACTGACTGGGGCTCCAGTAGGGGGCTGGGGAAAGATATCTGATCTGACTGCAGCCTCCCCCACCCCATTAATAAAAACTTCTCAGGGGACAATACAAGAAAAGTACACTGCAGTTTGCTGCTACCTCAACTCCAGCAAACACCTGGTCTAACTCAACTCAAGCAGTTGAGTTCCAGAATGGCCCATTAACAACACAGGTACCAAATGCTGGTCACAAAAAAGAGCCATTGCAGACAAGTAGCCTACAGGTAAATGTAGCTCAGCCACAATAGTAGGGTGCTTGCAACACACACAGGAGATGCCCTTGAAGCACCAGGTTCTGGTGAACAAGGGACATCACACTGCAAGGCACTATATGACCTCTTTTTGATAAGGCCATGGCTGTCAACAGTAGGAGACATAGCTGACTTTCCTAACACATAGAAACAGACATAGAGTTACATAAAATGAGGAGACAGCGGAATTTGTCCCAATTAAAGCAACAGGAAAAAAATCATAGCCAGAGAGCTGAATGTAATAGAGTTAATTAATATATACACCTGATAGAGATTTTAAAGTAATGGTCACAAAAATACTCATTGGATGTGAGAAAAGCCCCCCATGTAATAGGGATAATTATTATATATGCCTGATTGAGAATTTAAAGTAATGGTCATAAAAATGCTCAATGGGCTTGAGAAAAGACCTCAGTGAGACCTTCAACAAAGAGACAGAAAACATGAAGAACCAATCAGAGACAAAGAAACAATAGTTAAATTTAAAAATATAGAGATAGAATAAATAGTAGAACTAGAGGAAGCAGAGAAACAGATCAGTGACCTGGAGGACAGAGTAATGGAAAGCAATCTGACTGAATAGGAGAGAGAGAGAAAAAAAATTAAAAATGAAAATAGACTTGGGGAGCTTAGTGACACCACCCAAAATAATATTTACATTACATGGACCCCAGAAAGAGAAGAGACAGAAAAGGGGGCAGAAAATTTATTTGAGGAAAAAGGTGAAAACTTCCCAAATCTGGGAAAGAGAGCAGAAATCCAGATGCAAGAGGCAGAGAAGCCCCAATTAAATCAACCCAAGGAGATCCACACCAGGACACGTAGTAATTAAAATGGCAAAAGAAAAGGGGCACCTGGGTGGTTCAGTTGGTTAAGCGACTGCTCAGGTCATGATTCTGGAGTCCCGGGATCGAGTCCCACATTGGGCTCCCTGCTCAGCAGAGAGTCTGCTTCTCCCACTGACCTTTCTCCATTCATGCTCTCTCTCTCTCTCTCTCATTCTCTCTGTCTCTCTGTCAAATAAATAAATAAAATCTTTAAATTAAAAAAAAAGAAAAATGGCAAAAAAAAAAGTGATAAAGAATACCAAAGGTTTCAAGAGAAAAAAAAGACAATTACATATTAGGGGAACCCCAGAAGCCTATCAGCTGATTTTTCAGCAGAAATTTTACAAGCCAGAAGAGAGTGCCGTGATATATTCAAAATGGTAAAAGAAAAAGACCTGCAACCAAGAATACTCTATCCAGCTAGGCTATCATTCAGAATAAGAGATAAAGGGTTCCCTGGGTAAACAAAAGTTTAAGAAATTCATGACCACTAAGCCAGCCCCACAAGAAATGTTAAAGGGGACTCTATGAATGGAAAGGAAAGACCATAAACAGAAGCAAGAAAAGTAGGAAGCACAAAGAGGATTTGTTCCTTGGATGCAGTGTGGTTCATTATTTGCAAATAAATCAACATGATACATACATACATCAAGAAAAGAAAATCCATAGGATCATTTCCATAGATGCAGAAAAAGTTGTTATACATCCAACACCCATTCATGTAAAAACTTTCAAAGAAATAGGTTTGGGGGGGGGGGGGGACATACCTCAGTGTAATAAAGACCATAAATGAAAAACCCACAGCTAACATCAAATTCAATGCTGAAAAACCAAGAGCTTTTCCTCTAACATCAGGAATAAGACAAGGATGCCCACTCACCATTTTTAGTCAACACAGTACTAAAAGTCCTAGCACAGAAATCAGACAAAGAATAAAAGGTGTCCAAAATGGTAAGGAAGCAGCACTATTTGCAGATGATATGATACTATAAATAGAGCAAACCATAAAGACTCTACCAAAAACTACTAGAATTGATTAATAAATTCAGTAAGGTCATGGGTTACAAAATCAATATGGAAATTTGTTGCATTTCTACACACAAATAATGAAGTAAAGAGAAATTAAGAGAACAATCCCATTTATAATTTCACCAACAATAATAAAATACCTAGGAATAAGCTTAACCAAGAAGGTGAAAGACCTATACTCTGAAAACTATAAAATACTGAGGAAAGAAACTGGAGATAGTACAAATGGAAAGAAATTCTATGTTCATGGATTGGAACAACAAATATTGTTAAAATGTCTATACTACCCTAAACAATCTACAGATTAATGCAATCCCTATACAACTACCAACAGATTTTTTTTTTAACCGAACTGGAACAAATAATCCTAAAATTTGTACAGAACCACAAAAGACCCCCAACAGCCAAAACAATCTTGAAAAAGAAAAAGACTGGAGGTATCATAATCCCAGATTACAATATATACTACAAAGCTGTAGCATCAAAACTGTATGAAACTAGCATGAAAATAAGCACACAGATCAATGAAATAGAAGAGAGCACCCCGAAATAAGTCCATGATTACATGGTCAAATCTTTGACAAAGGAGGCAAGAATTTGCAATGGGAAAAGACAGTCTCTTCAACAGATAGCTTGGGAAGACTGGTTAGCCATATGCAAAAGAATGAAACTGGACCACTTTCTTACACCATCCACAAAAATAAACTCAAAATGGATTAAGGACCTAAATGTGGAATCTGAAACTGTAAAAATCCTAGAAGAGAGCAGCACAAGCAGTAATTTCTTTGACATTGCCATAGCAACATTTTCCTGGATATGTCTCCTAAAGGAAATAAAAACAAAAATAAACTATTGGGACTATACCAAAATAAAAAGCTTCTGCACAGCAAAGGAAAAAATCAACAAGACTAAAAGGCAACTTACTGAATGGGAGAAGATATTTGCAAATGACATATCTAAAAAAGAGTTAGTATCCAAAATATATAAAGATCTCATACAACTCAACACCCCCCCAAAAAATCTACTTTAAAAATGGGCAGAAGACATGAACAGACTTTTCCCCAAAGAAGATGTACAGATGGCCAACAGACACATGAAAGGATGCTGAATATTGCTAACCATCAGGAAAAATGCAAATCAAAACCACAATGAGATATCTCCTCACACCTGTCAGAATGGCTAAAATCAAAAACACAAGGAACAACAAGTTTCTTGGCCAGGATATGGAGAAACAAGAAAACTCATGCACTGTTCATGGGAATGCAAATTGGTACAGTCACGGTGGAATGTATGTATGTATGTATGTAGGTTACACAAAAAAATAAAAATAGAATTACCATATGATCCAGTAATTCCACAACTGGATATTTCATATTTCAAAGAATATGAAAACACTAGTTTGAAAAGATATATGCATCCCTATGTTTACTGCAGCATTATTTCCAATAGCCAAATTATGGAAGCTGTCCGTCCATGAATGAATGGATGAAGTGGTGTCTGTGTGTGTGTGTGTGCACGCACAAGCATACACATGCATGCTTACACACACAAAATGGAATATTACTCATCCATAAAAAAAACGAAATGTTGCCATTTGTAAAACATGAGTGTTGACAGTAGACTGCTAAGTGAAGTAAGTCAGTCAGAGAAAGACAAATATGATTTCTCTCACATGGGGTATTTAAGAAAAAAACCAACCAACCAAGAAACAGACTTAACTATAGAGAACAATTTGATGGTTACCAGAGGGGAGGCTGGAGAGAAGATGGGTGAAATAAATGAAAGGGATTAAGAGTACACTTATAATGAGCACTGAGTCATTTATAGAGTTGTTGAATCACTATCTTGTTTACCCAAAACTAATATAACGCTGCATGTTAACTATACGGGAGTTAACATCTGAAAAAGAAAAACCTTTAAAAAAAAAAGATAAAGTTTACTAGAACAATTTTAAAAATAAAGGAACTAGAATTCTTCAAATTTCTTGCAAAAACAATGTTTCCAAGCTGTGATCTGATAGGAAGGCACGTTTTAGTTTTAGGGTAGACTAAAAGCATAGCAAGATATCCTGTCAGAGCCGCTGTCCATCACCAATTTCCCCTTACCATGAACATTAGGATCATACCATCAAGATCACAAACTGTAACAGGATGCTTGGTGAGGCATAATTCATATTTACATTACATTTATTTATTAGTAAGATAAACTGTTCACTATTTCTGTGTATAGACAGACTCAAAGTCACCTTGGAATTACCTCTGCTCTTCAGAAGCTCACTTGAGTGATTTCTCAGTGATGAAAACATGGTTTCTCCCTTTTGTTTCACATTCCTTGGGATGGGGAAGATCAACTTTCTTCATGAGAAATGGACAAGAACTTAAACCTTACTGAGAATTCAATTTAGGACAGGTGAGAATGACCCTGAACCAAGTCTGAAGGCCAAAAGGAATACAAATACTCCAAAAGGGACCTTGCCATGAAGGCAGAGACTGAGCTGGTCCCCTAGGCTGAATACTGAGGCCTAAGAGTAGGGGCCACATTCAGACACTTGTAGTGTTTCAGGGAGAAATGGCTGAGCACTGAATAAAGACCTATAGGCTCTATTTTTGGATCCTAGCATAGGAAACCACTACAGTAGTGGAAGGATCCACATGAGCAACTGACTGAGAAAGGATACCAAATGGCACCAACAGAAATATCAGTGCTCCAGTAGACTCTAAGGTCTCTCTTTCCACCTAGACACCAGAAGTAAGACTCCACCCTCCTTGGCATTTGGGGGCAGTTCAAGTTAGGGAAGAGAATGATATGCTGGATTTCCTGAAGCAATGAATAGCAAAGTACACATAAAGCCATATTGTTACCCCATATACTCTAACACCAGAAATGATGGAGTCAAGTTTGACCACATTTAATTATTAATTTAGCTCCTTTGTTTATTCTCTACCTCATTCTAGGACGGATTTAAGACTGAATTATGCTGGGGCGCCTGGGTGGCTCAGTGGGTTAAGCCTCTGTCTTCGGCTCAGGTCATGATCTCAGGGTCCTGGGATCGAGCCCCGCATCGGGCTCTCTGCTTAGCAGGGAGCCTGCTTCCTCCTCTCTCTCTCTCTGCTTGCCTCTCTGCCTACTTGTGATCTCTGTCAAATAAATAAATAAAATCTTAAAAAAAAAAAAAAAGACTGAATTATGCAAAGCCTCCTCCTTTCCGTATTGGGTACTTTCAGTCTATTGGAAAGTGCAGTGGATCCATGATGGCCTTCCATTAATCCTTTGCCACCAATCTATAAATCACTTGCACATCAAGGCCCCTAACTAGTCTTATTTAGCTTAGTTCACTTCTCTATTGAAGAAGGAATCCCAAGCTTCACCAGCAAAGCGAAGCTTGGGATTCCATACCTCTCCTCAGAAAGAGGGGCAAAGAAGTCACAGTCATGTGTTAAAACTACCTTAGTCCATCCTCGGGCAACACATTTGTTACATTCTCTCTGCAATCAAATACGTTTATACTCTCCCAAGATCCCCAGAAGCCTCATCCAATTAAAGCATCAGGCTCGGGTTCCAAGTCTGGATCTCATCACCCAGGTCAGGACCAGGTGTGGATGAGGCCCTTCAGGGTTGGTTCCTCTCATAGGTGGCTGGACAGCTAGATCACTGAATTTATTAGGTACATTTCCTACTTCCCACATTACCGTCTGCAACAGCGTTGCCAAACTGCTGCTTCCATGTAGTAAAGTGACCTCTCCTGTTTCTAATTGCATTTTTCTCATTTTCTTTCAAACTCTAATAGTTTCCTCCAAACCCATTGGGCTTCTGAACATACACCCTGGCTTAAAAACCAATACCTGTGTTTCAGGTTTTGTTAAGCAGCATCTCACTTCCAGGTACAAAATTTTGTTCTCCTTATCTATTTTTATACCTCCACCCCCCCCCCCCACTCAATACAACCATTTTATTCTGCTAGTGATTTTGGCAGTCAGAAATCTGGAGAAGCCTCAGCTGGGGCCCCTGCAGTCCCATGTTGACAGAGGCTTCAATCATCTGAAAACCCTGTGAAGTGGATAGTAAATACTGTTCCTGGGAGCTCAGCTGGGATGAGTTCCTGAGCTCAGCTGATGATCGGACCCCCATACAGGGCTTCTCCACGTGGGTTGGGCCTCTCACAGCATGGTGAGAGTTCTCAGTTTGTTTACATTATTTTACTTTTATATTAATGTCCTATCATTTCAACTAATAGGAATAATTATTCCTAAGACTGAAAAGCAAAACCAAAAAACAAACTTTGGACCCTAACTCCAAGGGCTTTATATGTAAATACGACAATGAACTGACATACTCAACTGGAAATACATTTAAAAAGAACAAGAAATATGGCAAATGCCATATGATTTCACTCAGACGTAGAATTTAAGAAGCAA
Source organism: Enhydra lutris kenyoni (assembly GCF_002288905.1). Taxonomy (NCBI): domain Eukaryota; kingdom Metazoa; phylum Chordata; class Mammalia; order Carnivora; family Mustelidae; genus Enhydra; species Enhydra lutris. The sequence continues at coordinate 42,704,514 of NW_019154093.1, forward strand.
AACAAAGGAAAAATAAAGAGACAAACCAAAAAACAGATTCTAACCTACAGAGACAAATGAGGGTGGGGGGATGAGTGAAATAGGTGAAGGGGATAAAGAAGAGTCCACTTTTTTTATGAGCACTGAGTCACGTATAGAATTGTTGAATCACTGTATTGTACACCTGAAATTCATATAACACTGTATGTTAACTATACTGAAATTAAAATTCTTTTAAAAAGAGGATATAAGGAGAACTAAAAATTTATTAAATGTTAAAATTGTGCTATTATTGTATAATGTTAGCACAAGGATAACAAAGGACAATTTGCATGATAAATATTCCTATTCATTTTTCTAGTTAGTACAATAATTGGATAGCAACCATCAGTGAAGTGGGACAAAAACCAGCGATTATCATACATGTTAGTTTGATCTTTCAAGATGTGATTATCTTCTACCCAGACTGCACTTTACTCACTTGAACAGAAGTTCTGCTTTTCATTAGCCCAATGTCAAGTGCCTTTGTTGCATCCAAGTGTTACCCTAGCTGGCCATATTCCACATAAAGGGCACAGAACAGTTTCTTTTCCCTGCAGCAGAATTTGCAAGAAATGTGGCTTTTTCATGGTAAAACTTCTTATAAAAAGAAATGGACAAAAGATATACCTTAGAAGGCCCTGGTCTAACAAAACAACAAAAGTTGTCAAACTACTATGAACCTTAAAAATAAAACTGCCAGTTGTTTCACCAGCAAAAATGGGTTTAACTCAGGAATAACAAGAGCAAGCTACAACAAAACTGAGCAAAGGAGATGAACACAGCTTTATGAAGAGGAAAAGGGAAGCTGAGAGGGTTATTATAAAAAAAAAAAAAAAAGGCAATTGGAGTAACCTGGAATTTGAAGTGTAGTGGTTTCTCATTGGCTGAGTTATGACTGTCCCTCAGTGGTCATTGCTGGGCTGTTTCTGGGAAAGAGAACATTTCTTCCTCCTTCTGGGATAGTAAAATAACAGCAAAAGTAGTACAGACCTTGTTGAATCACTATATTGTACATCTGAAACTAAAGTAACACTGTATGTTAACTATACTGAAGTTAAAAGTTGAAAATAAAATAAAAACACGTATATCTTTTTCAATAAATAAATAAAGTAGTACTGACTTGAGGTACCTCTCTTCCTGTTAGATTTGCAATCATTGAGGAGTGGCAGGCAGGAGAGCCACTTTAAGCAAGGTTACCTTTCATTGATTTCACACTACTTATAATACACATCAGTGAAACTGAGTCAGCGCCATCTTTCCTCAGGTGAAGTACATATTCTTGTCAAAAAATTTTTCACACTCCTAATAATCTCTGCTAATCATTTACCTTCATTCTTCTTTTAATCCAACATAGGACATAACTGAAGACTAAAGTTTATCTTGGACTATTTAGACTATCTGTAGTTCAGGAATGAGAGAAGTGTATATATATATAGTAAATGTGTATATATATGTGTATATATAGTAAATGTGTATATATATAAATGTGTATATATATAACTGTGTGTATATATATAAGTATATATATAATAAATGTGTGTATATCTATATATAAATGTGTGTATATGCATGTATATAAATAAAGTAAATTTTATGAGTCATTAATTTTAATCAGTGGCATCAGGATTAATTTGGAAGAATCACTAAATCCAATACTGAACACAGTTTTTCATTGAGGAACATTTATCCTTCAATTTCTTCATGTGAATGTTGATATTTATAAACCGAATCTGGAGATCTTAAACCAAGAAGCAAAATTCTTATCTTGCTCCAGAGGGGATGATGGGGCACACTCCCATCCTTTTTCTCTACTGTGTCATCAGGTGAGAGAGTGGCAGTGGCTTTTCCAGCTCTACATAAGGACAGAACACATTTCTCTGTGGACCACAACTTTGTCCTGAGAAATGGAGGAGACAGTACAAGATCCTTATGAAGTTCCTGTGTGTATTCAAACTTTAATAACCCAAATTATGGGCTGCCATAGAAACAATATAGTAAATTACACTTAAAAGCAATTTATTAAAATTCAGAACAACTAGATTACACAATAATAGCAAATGAAATACTGCCTAGTAATTTGTATGTACCATTATTGATGTACCTGGATATCATTTCATTTACTCCACACAGCAGCCCTACAAAGTAGATGGTGTTTATATACTTCACACATGAGAAAACCAAGGTTAAGAAAGTAGCCCAAGTCCACTGAGTAATAGGAAGGAAACCCTAGAACAACCTGACTCTAAGTCTTATTTCTCTTATGCAACCAATGTCAGTTCTCTGACAAAAAGTAAAAGTAATAAAAAAAAAAATTAAGGCAAGATGAGTCCCAAAGTTAGCATCCCAAGTTAGAGATGAGTCCCAAAGTTAGAGAAGCTAAAATTCTTTTAACTGCATAAGAAAATTTATGATATTATAATATTCAACATACAGACTGTGTATTGTGCTACAACTGCCTTAATGTTGAGAAGTTAAAATGCTTGGAAGAAATAACAAAGGAATCTTCAGAAGGTCTTAGAGAACATTATTTAGTATTGTGGTTTCTTCTCCTTTATTCTCCCCTCCCTACTTTTCTTACTGTCTTACTTTTTTGAATTCTCCAATTCTGCATAGTTTTTGCATGGTATTACTGAGGTGATCTTTTGAAAATTACTTTCAATTGTTATTCTCAAAGTACTTCTCCTATTGGGAGATAAAACTGAAGAACCGGGAAGAGCATTTTCCACTGTTCCTCTGGTAGGCACAGCCTTCTTTCTGCTTATGCATTCTGTCCACACACTCCAGCCCATTCATTAATGGTACTAGAATTACTGAAGTTTTCTAACCCCTGCTCTCATAATAATATGTTAAAGTTTCCTGAGTCAGCATCTAAGGAACAGGACTTCCGTCTCAAAGGGAAAAATGATACATTCACATGCAATTATGAAAACTTTTTTTACAGAAACTATTCACTACCCTTTGGTAGGGTTTAAAAAATGTTAATAATTTGTATATTTTTCTCTTTATTTTCACCTTCAAAGAAAAATGTTCAACCTAACAGTAAATAACAGAATATCCCTTCCTTGTAGTTAAAGACAATAAGACTTCTTAAACATCAATGAATTATGTGGTGAAATTCTTTTTTTTTTTATTATTAACATAAATGTATTATTTGTCTCGGGGGTACCAGTCTGTGATTCATCAATTTTACACAATTCACAGCACTCACCTTAGCACATACCCTCCCCAATTTCTATCACCCCATCTCAAATTCCTCAAATCAGTGAGGACATATGTTAATCGTCCCTCTCTGATTGACTTATTGCGCTTAGCATAATACCCTCTATTTCCATTCACGTCATTGCAAATGTCAAGATTTCGGGGGTTTGATGGCTATATAATATTCCATTGTATATATACAATGTGGTGAAATTCTTAATAATTATTTTGCTTATAAAAAAAGTTTATATATTACCTAAACTAATCTAGACCTTAGTGCATACTAGTAAATAGCAACGTGAACATAATTAGCTGCTTAAGAGAATTTCATGAGTAAAAATGATTAAAAAGAAACCAAAGTTTTGGGGTTTTTTAAAGATTTTATTTATCTATTTGAGAGAGCAGGAGAGGGAGAAACAAGCTCCCCACTGAGTGGGGCCTTGATCATAGGACCCTGTATCATGACCCAAGCTGAAAGCAGACACTTAACCAACTGAGTCACCCAGGTGCCCCAAAACCGTAAGATATTTTTCTTCCTTCTTTATAATTGTAGGTACTTAAGTAATATGGACTTGCCTTTGAATAAACTACTTTTTGTTTATTATTGTTTGAGTCTGCTACCCAATGAGTACCTGTGAGGCACAGTCATTCCAGAAGAGACAATAATCAATAATAACAAGGTTTGGGGAAGAAAATGATTAATATTAAAAATGTGACATTGACTTAGTTGTTATTCCATTAGCAAATTTTAAATCTCTTCTATACCTGTATTTACTCACCCACGAGTCCTAAAAGAATGTAGGCAATGATAAAGAGTACGAAGATGATGCAGCACAGGACATCTGTACAATTCCTAAAGACAAAAAGGAATACAGAATTAAAAGAGGCCCAAAATAACATCTTACCTAGTAAACAAATATAGGAAAGGGGAAAAAGTAGTAATAGTAATTATGCCATTTCATATCCAGTATTTCCAAAAGGTATATCAGATGTATTCCTGTAATCAGAGATTTGGCAGCGATGGAACGGTCACAGTTCCATGATTAAAGGAACTCCCTCAGAATTCTTAGTATTTATTTTCTTTTGGTTCTTTATTTGTATGATGTTTTTAGAGACAAGTCCAGCAATATCAAGTAAGTTTTTTTTATTTGAAGTGGTAATTTATTTGATTTTATGGTTTTCCTCATTGTGCCTCCCCACTGTAAGGTATAGTTAAAAAAAAAAAAAAAGCCAGTTTCCATTTCTCCCTCCCCCCTCCATTATCTTTCTACATACACATTGATAGGGTACTACTTATTGGGGCACCTATATGATTCTGTCAGTTAAGCAATCAACTCTTGATTTCTGCTCAGGCCATAATCTCAGGTTGTGAGATCAAAGCCCGGGCTGGGCATGGAACCTTCTTAAGATTATCTCTCTCCCTCTCTCTCTCTGCCCCTCCCCCACCTCTCTCCTTCTCTTAAAAAAAGGGTACTATTCATTAAGTAAAGGACTGACTACATAAACTTCTACAGGGGTAGATTTGCAACTTGTGGGAGGCTGCAATAAGGCTTGAGACGAGGACCAAACCAGGCCCTGAGACGAGGACCAAACCAGGCCCTGACTTGTGCCTCCTTTAAAGTCCGAATAACCTAACTAAAGGTTTAGGACGGGAAAAGTCGAGTAGCACCGAGAAAGGGTCTGTGCTATGTGTTGTGCGCTTGCCTACGTGACTTCCCACACGCTTGCTAAACAAATGAGAACAATTCGGTTGGGGTCAAAAGTTCGTTGCTGGTCCTTGCTGCCCTAGTACAGCCCATAAATTACTTTCAGGTTTGCTGTATTTGTACTGGCATCAGCCATTTGGCATCACGAGGAACTTGTGGTTGTTTAACTAGACACAGATGTAATATCACTATATATATGGCCTAATGCTTTGAATAAACTTAGCACTGTTGGACATCCTTCTCAGTGCTCCTCCTGCCCCCATCTCTTTGTCTCTTAATTTCTTTTCACCATCCTCTTACCCTCACGTTCCTGGTAGATTTGTCGCGCCGGCCGCGACAGCAACCAAACTCACAATAATGTATATAATGCATTAAAAAATGAAATGGCTCAAAACTGTAATTTTCCCAGCCATTCCATAAACTAGATATTGTCAGACTTGGTTTAAAGAAAAACTGGCTTGATAGAGACTCATTGATTTGCTAAGGATCACAAATCAAGCTCAGATCCAGCAGGGAGCCTGCTTCCACCTCTCTCTCTGCCTGCCTCTCTGTCTACTTATGAACTTTCTCTCTCTGTGTCAAATAAATAAAATATTTTTTTAAAAAAGTATTGAATTTTGGGCACCTAGGTGGCTCAGTGGGTTAGGGCCTCTGCCTTCAGCTCAGGTCATGATCCCAGAGTTCTGGGATCAAGCCCCACCTCGGCCTCTCTGCTCAGCAGGGAGCCTGCTTCTTCCTCTCTCTCTGCCTGCCTTTCTGCCTACTTGTGATCTCTGTCTGTCAAATAAATAAATAGAATCTTTAAAAAAAAAAATCCAGCAGGGATACACAAGGCTTTCAATTAATTTCCTAATCCTAATATTATATCTTGTTCAGCTTTTAAGTGGTCTGGAAGGCCAAAACTGTATCTTAAAGTGAGAAATAATCCAACAATTATCTATTTGAAACTTAATGAAAAATTTACTAGTAAAGAAAAAAGATCAAACTATTTGGCAGAATTAAAAGTTGCACAGGAGAATTTTCATAGCAAAAATTTCTTTGTTCCTGAGAGCATAAGGGTATATCCTCTAATGTTTTAGCGCAGGCTGGTTGAAGTTACGCACTATTTTTTGTGATGGTAGTAGGAATAATAATGAATAATAACTGTACAGTAACAGACACAGTAATACCTTCCATTGATAAAGCCCAGCTATACCTTTACTGCTTTCACATACCTTGTGAATTTCTTAAGAATACCTTTAGGTTTTTAGGGGTAGTAAGGTGAGTTGACTTATTTAAGGTCCATGAGAGAGAAGTAGAGAGAGGGTAAAGTAGAACAAATATCTAGATCTCCAATTCTTAACCCTTTCATTTAGCAGTTCTAATATTATTTCAGTTTTCTGTAAAGCCTCAAATTGACCATATCTAAAATGTCACACATATCCCGATTACTCTATCCCACAATAGGAAATGAATCATTCATGGAGAAAGTTATCATGCTCAATCCACAAACTATCATTTGCTTAAATCCAATTTCAACCCAGGAATTTTAAATTTCACTTAAAGAATTATGATAATAATAATAAAAAGAAGAAAACAGGTGCTCTAGCTTTCTTTGGTTAACAATCATTGAAAAGCAAAAACCTGCTTGGAGGAGAGGAGAGTATCTGGTTCACATGCATTCTGACAGACCCTATTCAACATCAGGTTCTCATCCTACCAGGAGGTTGTTAAATTGACAGCAGTAGTTAAATAGGGTGAAATCTAATAAGAAATGTCTGTAGGTAAAGAACTAAAGGAAAGAAAACTAGAACACTGGTGTGCCTTAATTAGAAATTTTGAAGTTGTTAAAGCCCTTCTGTTTAATCAGAACCACCAAGAAGAGGAAGATCAGGTGTGACCAGAAGAACCACATTGGCCAGCATCCTATAATTATATACTTGTTTATACCTATAATATGTTTATACCAATAATTGTATACTATATATAATTATATATAATTATATATTATATAATTATATAATTCTTATTTATAATAATCTAATGTTACATAGTATTATAATGTTATATATTTATAATATTATGTAGCAAGCACAAGGAGAGGTAAACATATACTAGCAATGACTGGAAAAAGCTTGCCAATCTCAAAGGACAGGGCACATAGAAAGCAGCAGAGCCCAAAAGGAAATTTTTTAAAACTAAAACCCTCACTCCTCAGCTACTAGCACTGATGAATGGTCATCACCTGGAATTTTTGTTCCATATGGGGTTTTACACTATGGTTTCTCTCTCCCTCTCTCTCTCTCTCTCTCTATCTATCTATCTGTCTCTCTTCTGGTGCCAGGTATAGGCTACAGCACCAGGGACTACTCCCGAGCAGTCTCCCACCATGGTGGGATAGCATTTCTCAAAAATTCACACTTTGAGGTGTTTGGGGATTATATTCTTGGACCAGGGAGGATAATGTATTCAAATCTGCTTTGCTTTTCTGGTACATTGCTTTGGAGAAAGTAGACCATACCCTCTGGCCAGACCAGTTTATTTTCCCCCATCAAAAGCAAAGGGATGGAAGATCAGTAAACTGGTTGTCATTTGATACAAGTAAGGAAGGTGAGTTTAAGGTCCCATATACTTTTCTGGTCTGTGTGCAGAGTCCTGGTCCAAACTAGTGCTGTGTTCCCAAAGGGTAGTGGTCCAGATTCTCTTTCTCTTTATTCATCTTTATAGCCAGGCATGAAGTGACTTCTAACTCTCCCCAGGAAAAGGGGATTACCATCTCCCCAGGAAAAGGGCCTGGCCCTGATGTGGAGATGGGGTTAAGAAACTTGGGTCTCTCATGCTCTCCATGAAGCAACTTGGCGTGCTCACTTTCCCTCTGAGGAGCACTAGAAGTTGGTGAGGGCCTTCCACATGCAAGCTGAGCCCTCCCCCTCATGAGTGCCACTTGACGGCCCCAGCTGCACCCCTAGACCAACCTAGCAGCCCTGAAATCAGAAAGCCAGCTACCCCCCGCCTTTTTTTCACCTGGACCACTCTTTGTTTTTTAGAAACCCCTTCTTAAAAATAGGGGGCAGGGTGCCTGAGTAGCACGATGGTTTAAGGGTGGGATTCTTCGTTTCAGCTCGGGTCATGATCTCAGGGTTGTGAGATACAGCCCCACAGGTTGTGCACTCAATGGGGCTCTACTTGAAGCTCTCTCCCTCTGCACCCCCATGTACACCGCCCCCCACATGCCCTCTCTTTCTCTCAAATAATAAATAAGTAAATCTTTTAAGAAATGGGGGGGATGTGTATGTGTGTGTGTGCTTTCAGTTAATTACAATTACCTGCTATTTTTCCCCATTAATTCATCTGTTTTTCTCCCTTTCCTCAGACATAATCCCTCCAGAAAGAAAAATATTACTGTTAGGAAACCATTGGAAAATTGAATTTGGACAAAATATCAGATATAACTTGAGCACTATTTTGTAAGTCAGGGACAAAGCAGAAGCTTAATTCAAATTTTTACAAGCTGTAGCATCTAATTTTCCCTTTCTTTTGGATTTCAGGGCATCTGTCACAATCCCAATTATTTTGTGGGAAATAGGTTATTTTACTTTTCTTTGAGTTTTTATTTAAATTCCAGTTAGTCAATATACAGTGCAGTAGTAGTTTCCAATATAGAATTCAGTGATTCATCACATACATATAAAAACCCAGTGCTCATCACAAGTGCCCTCCTTAATACCCATAGCCCATTTAACCCATCCTACAAGCCCCCCCCTCCAGTAACTCTCAGTTTGTTCTCTATAGTTAAGAGTTTGTTTTCTGATTTGCCTCTTTCCCCCTCCCCGCCATGTTCATCTGTTTTGTTTTTTAAATTCCACATAGGAGTGAACTCATATGGTATTTGTCTTTCACTGATTGACTTATTTCACTTAGCATAGTACCCTGTAGCTCCATCTACCTCATTGCAAATGGCCAGATTTCATTCTTTTTATGGTTGAGTTATACACACATACACACACATATATATATACCATTTCTTCTTTATCCATTCGTCAGTTGAGGAGCATTTGGGATCGTTCCATAATTTGGCTACTGTTGAAAATGCTGCTATGAACATCAGGGTGCATGTATCCCTTCAAATAACGTATGTTCGTATCCTTTTGGTAAATACATAGTAGTGCAATTGTAGGGACACAGACTAGTCCTATTTTTAATTTTTTCAGGAACCTCCATACATTTTTCCAGAATGGTCGTACCTATTTGCATTCCCAACAATAGTGTAAGAGGGTTCCCTTTCTCCACATCCTTGCCAATACCTGCTGTTTCTTGTGTTGTTAATTTTAGCCATTCTGACTGGCGTGAGGTTGTATCTCATTGTAGTTTTGATTTGTTTTTCTCTCATGATGAGTGATGTTGAGCACATTTTCATGTGTCTGTTAGCCATCTGGATTCTTCTTTAGAAAAGTAACTGTTCATGTCTTTTGCCCATTTTTAACTGGATTATTTGTTCTTTGGGTGTTGAGTTTTATAAGCTCTTTACGGGTTTGCAAACTAATCCTTTTACTAGGTATGTCATTTATAATATCTTCTCCCATTCTGTAGATTGTCTTTTAGTTTTGTTGATTGTTTCCTTTGTTGTGCAGAAGGTTTTTATCTTGATAAAATCCCAATAGTTCATTTTTGCTTTTGTTTCTCTTGCCTCAAGAGACGTATCTAATAAGAAGTTGCTATGGCCAATGTCAAAGAAGTTACTGCCTGTGTTCTTCTCTAGGATTTTGATGGTTTCCTGTCTCACATTCAGGTCTTTCACCATTTTGAATTTATTTCTGTATAGAGTATAGGAAAGTGGTCCTCCAGTTTCATTCTCCTGCATGTAGCTGTCCAGTTTTCCCAACATGATTTGTTGAAGAGATTGCTTTTTTCCCCCTTCCATTGGATATTCTTTCCTGCTTTGTCAAATATTAGTTGACCACATTGTTGTGGGTTCATTTGTGAGTTTTCTGTTCTGTCCCATTGATCTATGGGTCTGCTTTTGTGCCAGTACCATACATACTGTCTTGATGACTACAGCTTTGTAATAGAGCTTAAAGTCCAGAATCCTGATGCCTCCAGTTTGCTTTTCTTTTTCAAGACGACTTCGGCTCTTCAGGGTATTTTCTGGTTCCATAAAAATTTTAGGATTGTTTGTTAGAGCTCCTTTTAAAATGCTGGTGGTATGTTGGTAGGGATTGCATTAAAGGTATACATTTCTTTCAGTATCATACACATTTTAACAATATTTGTTTTTCCAATCCATGAGCATGGAATGTTTTTCCCATCTTCAATTTCTTTCATCAGTGTTTTATACTTTTCAGAGTACAGGTCTTTTACCTCTTCGGTTAGGTTTATTCCTAAGTCTTATGGTTTTTGGTGCAACTGTAAATGGGATCAATTCTTTGATTTCTCTTTCTGCTGTTTCATTATTGTTGTACAGAAATGCAACAGATTGCTGCCTGTTAATTTTGTATCCTGAAACATTACTGAATTTGTGTATCAGTTCTAGCAATTTTTTGTGGAGTCTTCTGGGTTTTCCATATAGAGTATCATGTTATTTGCAAATAATGAAAGTCTGACTTATTCCTTGCTGATTTTGACGTCTTTCATTTCTTTTTGTTGTCTGATTGCTAAGTCAAGGACTTCCAGGATGACGTTAGTTAACAACGCTGAAAGTAGACATTCTGTCTTTTCTTAACCTTAGGGGAAATGTTCTTATTTTTTCTCCATGGAAGATGATACTAGCTGTGGGTTTTTCATATATGGCTTTTATGATATTAAGGTATATTCTCTCTATCCCTACTTTGTTCAGGGTTTTTATCATGTGTGGATGTTGTCCTTTGTCAAATGCTTTTCCTGCATCTATTGAGAGGATCATATGGTTCTTATCCTCTCTTTCATTAATGTGTTATATCATGTTGATTTGCAAATATATAACTACCTTGCAGCCCAGGAATAAATCCCACTCAAATGTGCTGAATGATTCTTTTAATATACTGTTAGATTCTATTTAGTAGCATTTTTTGAGAATTTTTATATCATGTTAACCAGGCATATTGGCCTCTAGTTCTCTTTTTAATGGAGTCTTTGTCTGGTTTTGGAATCAAGGTAATGTTGGCCTCATAGAATGAGTTTGGAAGTCTTCCTTCCATTTCATTTTTTTGGATAGTTTGAGAAGAATAGATATTAATTATTCTTTAAATGTTTGGTAGAATTCTCCTGGAACCCATCTGGTCCTGGATTTTTGTTAATTGTAAGATTTTTGATTACTGATTCAATTTCTTTGTTGCTTATGGGTCTGTTCTAGTTTTCCATTTCTTCCTGTTTTAGTTTTGGTAGTTTATGTATTTCTGGGAATTATTCCATTTCTTCCAGATTGTCCAATTTGTTGGCATCTAATTTTTCATAATATCCTCTTATAATTGTTTGTATTTCTGCATTATTGGTTATTATTTCTCCTCTCTCATTTGTGATTTTATTTATTTGGGCCCTTTCTCATTTCTTTTTGATAAGTCTGGCAAGGTGTTTATCAAATTTATTATTTTCCTCAAAGAACCAGCTCATGATTTCACTGACATGTTCTACTGTTTGTTTAGTTTATATATCATTTCCAGTCTTGAAACTTGAAGTCAATCACAAGACCAGAAATGGGGTGTTTTTTTTTTTTTTAATTTAATTTGGATAATTTTTAAGACTCTTAAGACAGCTATTGTAATACCTGGGTGATACCACCTCATGGCTGAAAATCATTCTGAATCATATTCTACCTAGAGGTCTGTCATTATTGTGCCTTTTTCTCAAGTGCATTCATTTTCACTTTCAAAGCAAGCACTATAAGCTACCGTACTAAGTTAAAAATGGGTTGCATCCCACTAGGACCCAGAAAGAAAGAATAGTTAAAGATAAATATGCCCCAATCCTCTCTGTCACCCTCCTTCCAAATCAAAGTCCAACTTTTTCAAAACAAAATGCTCACATTCACATTTATTCAGAAAGCTATTCAAAACTCTATTCAGATCGAGCCACTCTGATACAAAAGTATATTCAAAAGTTAAACTACAGAAATTCCATTGCTATCTTATCCTATTTTTCCTAATTGAAAAATGAAGAATAGGATCCCGAGTATAGATACATTTGTAGATTTCTCCTTCCTTCCTATCTGGAACCCACAAATATACTATGTGTATAGTAAACGCAACTTAAATCATGGGAGTTTCCTTTGACTTTTCCTTTCTTAGCTTATCTTTTGTATTGAATTGACAAGTTCTCTTGTCTACTTCTCTCTGATGTGTCTTTCATCTACCCCTTCCTTTCTATTCCTGCTGCCTGGACTCAATCCAAATTCTCTTATCCTGTCTTCAAACTAGTGCCATGGTCTCCTAATTGGGCTCCTGTATGTAGTCTCTGCCTGATCTGATTCATTCTGTAGATCACTGATTATCAGTTATATGTGATATCATTTTATTGTTGAAAAAAAATAGCACTGCCCCTCCTCCACCTGCTTAATAATTTCCAAATGTCTTAGCTTTATGTTTAAGAACCTACAAGTTCAATCCTAGTTCAAGCCCCAGACTATCTTTCTAGCTTTTTCTCCCATTATTCCTCTCAGTGTGCTTCAACCAACTCGGGATTTTTCATTCATTGAATACACCTATGCAGCCTCCTTTGACTATACTCAGGGCACTCTGTTAAACGGCCCCTTTAGATTCTTCCTCCTGGAATAACCTATATGTTCTGATTTGCATGGAACAGCCAGCGTTTAAACCTAGTATCCTAGTAACTTAGTAACCATTAGCAATGCTCCATTTTACCAACAAAAGTGCCCCTGTGTGGCTCTTCAACCCATCTATAAAATCCCATTCTTCATATGATAGGATTCCCTTCATTTTTTAGGACTGTGTACTACTCCATTGTATGTATATATCACAATTTTTTTTAAAGATTTTATTTATTTTATTTGACAGACAGAGATTACAAGTAGGCAGAGAGGCAGGCAGAGAGAGAGAGGAGGAAGCAAGGTCCCTGCTGAGCAGAGAGCCCGATGCGGGGCTCGATCCCAGGACCCCAGGATCATGGCCTGAGCCGAAGGCAGAGGCTTCAACCCAGTGAGCCACCCAGGCGCCCCAAGAGAGAAAAATCTTAAGCAGTCTCCATGCCCAGCACAGAGTCCATGTGGGGCTCGATTTCGCAACCCTGAGATTATGTCCTGAGCTGAAATCAAGAGTCAGATGCTTAACTATCTGAACTACCCAGGTGTCCTACATGTAAACTTTGTTTAAATTAAAATTCTATCCTTCAGGTGTGCCTTGGTAAATCAGTCTGTTAAACGTCTGCCTTCAGCTCAGGTCATGACCTCAGGATCTTGGGATCCAGCCCTGCCTTGGGCATCCTGCTCAGCAGAGTCTGTTTCTCCCTCTATCTACCTGCTGCTTTGCCTACTTGTGCTCTCTCTCTCTCTCTCTCTCTGCCAAATAAATAAATAAAATCTTTTAAAAAAAATTCATCCTTCAAACCAGTTCAAATATCACCTCATTCATGAAGTTTTCAACTGGAAGAGATCCCTTTTATCTTTGTAGACTTACCGACATTTTGTTTGTACATCCCCAAGGCAACTATCTACCATTTATTATAATTTAGACCAGGGGGTTAGATTAACTCAAATCTGGCCTACTACCTGTTTTACATAGCTTGTGAATTAAGAGTGCTTTTTATATTTTTAATGATTAAAAATATCCAAAAAATAATATTTTGTGCCATACAAATTATACAAAATTCAAATCTCAGCTTCCATAAATCAAGATTTTTGGAAAATAGCCATACTCGTTCATATATACTTTTTCTAAGCCTACTTTTGTGCTACAAGGGCTGAGTTGATTAGTTGCAGTAGAAACTATCTGGCCCATACAACCTAAAATATTTACTACCTGGACCTTTATAGAAATTTTCGCCTAGACCATAACATCCTCTGTGCAGCATTTGATACAGAGCCTTGCATGCTACAGACATACAATCCCACGAAAGATCAGTAAGACATGCGTCTTACATCTGACAGGCTAATGTATCCTAAGCGGGCTCTTACGAAATTCAAAGTGCTGTTTCAAACGTCAGGGTTTTGTGGGAGGAGGAGCCCTATATAGTGAATATGTTCTCCAGGGATTCAATTTTGTGGTCAAGCTTAAGCTTATGACATTACTGTCTCCAGTAAAATAAATCCATCTCTTTTCCCCTCCCCCTCTCTCTCCCTCCCTCCTCCACCTCACACAACCCCTATGAGATTAAATTAGGAGGTCATAAGAGAGCTTTGTTTGTTAAATACTTCAGTTCCACACTAGTTCTTATTCTCCAAGAACTGTCATTCTGCTTCCTTTTCAGGGACAGTTTTGTACCTTCATTCAGAAACTGATTCATTTACTGGTTTTCTTTCTTTGTAGCAGATGAAACCCCACTGATATCAACCATTCTGAAAGGTTATTAATATCAAGCATTAGAGTGAGAATGAAAGTCCTGAAAGTCATTATTCTCTGACAGATCATCCGTTTGTGTTTAATGAGTCAGTTTAGAGACTGTCCACTGCTTGTAATTCCAGTCGGATGATCACCTCCCATTCTTAAGTTCTTAGTGTCACCTGGATACATCTGTCTACAACATGGCTGCATTTATAACTCACAGTTTAGAACCACTGCTCCTCTGTGGTTCTGCTGGCACCTGCATGATGACATTAAAGTCATCTGTCACCTCTCAAATTCTCCCTGCAGAAGTCTGTCCCAGGAAATAGAAAGACTGCTTCACTTCCTAGAGGCTTTACTACGGAACAATGCACTTTGGGGCCACCCTCCAAGCTTCACTGAGATACACTTGGCACCTACGGAGTGTGGCTTGAATTGGACAGATCATCTGAATGGATACTAATCATCTGAATCATCTGAATTGATACTAATACATCAGCAAACTCAAAATTTGGGCTATATCAGAATAAAGTTAAATATGTTAAATATATTTTATATATTATATTTTATATGTTAAATATATTTTACCTTTATTCCTCCACTCTTCACTATTAGTGGAGAATTTGGTAATTTTGTGAGAAACATTCTCTAAGAACTTGTGTTTGAGGGGGTTAATTATATCCTTTCCACTTGTACTTACCATTTCTACAAGGATAATATGAGGTTAAAAGAGTATCTTGAAGAATTCCACTATTCTGAAATCAGAAATTTAACAGGAAGCTGCAAGTGAGTTTTTAATTACATGAACTTGTTTTTTTCAGGTGTTCAATCTTAATGCAAGTTTTTCAAATCTCAAAAAAGCTTTAAGGATGACTTGAGGTTAACATCTACCTTAAAATTTAATTTCAGCATCCAATCATTAAGGAGTATTAATTTTGTGAGATTATTATTTTTTAGCACATTTTAAACTTGCTGAAAAATAAAATATACCAAATTACTTGATATCCTAAGAAATTATAGGATGATGTTGATAATGTCTTTCAAATTTCTTAGATCATATAAGATGATATTTGGATCTAAAAAGCTTCTCTATACTCTATGGTTAGTCTCTTCTTCCATCCCATTTGCATTTGGGTTTTCACTACCTTGAGAGAAAAGCTTTAACTGGATGTGGTTTATATTTTCTACTTGTAAAGGGGAAATAAAACCTCATTTTCTTATACAGAGTTTAGTGATGCTTATATAAATGTCTCTTGTTTAAAATGGGACAAGGTCAGACATAATTGGTCTTACTATGTTATTCATTATTGTTAAACTTGCTTTCAAGAACCTGTCAGTAGGTGGAAACCACTAAATAAATTGCTAGTAAAGTGAGAGCCAGATCATAGTCATTGCTCATATTACATGTGGTATTCTGGATAAAAGGTATTATATAGAAGAGGTGCTAGAGATCTAGCTTAGAACAAACAGCCTTGGAACATTAGTCCAAAGTTATCAACTAATTTTAGAGGGAATCTGTATCAGTTTAGAATGCTCTTTAATCTTCTGAGACTAGGTTAGAGTCCCTTCTACACAGAAATACAGAGTAGGGGTGCTCAAAATATTTGTTGAAACAACGAACATTCTCATAACTGTGATGGTTACTGAAATTCAGCTATTAAATTTTTTTTAAAACTTCATGCCTTCTAATAAATATATGATAAGTAGCTGATGTTTTTAGTATCCAAAGGCATGCACATTAAATAGAGAAGATCACTACCTGTCACCAAAACTGTTAATAATAAAAATCATTGATTATTGATGATAGGAGCCTTAGAAAATTGTATGCTCTTTGAGCTAATTTCTTTTCTAGTAATTTATACCATGGAAACTCATATAGAAGAAGTAAAGATTTGTAAGGATTTAAAACACCGTACTCCTTAAAATAAAGAAAAGGGAGTTGAGGGAAATTGGAAGGGGAGGTGAACCATGAGAGACTATGGACTCTGAAAAACAATCTGAGGGGTCTGAAGGGGAGGAGTTAGGAGGTTGGGGGAACCAGGTGGTGGGTATTGGAGAGGGCACATTTTGCATGGAGCATTTGGTGTGGTGCAAATCAATGAATACTATTACGCTGAAAATAAATTTAAAAAATTTAAAAAAAAAGATGGGAACTTTTTAGAACAATAATTATATGAAGACACATTCATAATATATTCAGTAAAAAGTAGATTATAGAACATGTTAGTATGCTTATAAGTGTTTATAAAATTTATATAAATGCTTAACAAGACAAAAATATGCAAAAAAATTAGTGGTCATTATCTCTGGGTGGTAATCACAAACAGTTTTGTGTGATTCTGTTTTCCTCTTTTGCTTTATCTGTTTTTTTTTTTAAAACTTCCACAATGGACACCAATTGCATTTGCAATAGAGAAACAAACTACATTTGACGACTATAAATAGATTGTTGGCTTATCTCATTATATTAATTTCCTTGTGATCCCATCAAAATATGTTTAAAAATTGATCTTCTGCTTTCACTTTTTTCTTGACCATTATTGATTAAAATTCAAAACACACATCTTTTTGTAATCGTTAAACAAATATTGCTACTACAAGTGCGTGAGGGGATGAGGGATTGTTTTCTGATTAAACTTTCTTAATGCTCAAACATTCATAAGTGGGAATGGAATTGAAAATCTACATCCATAAATGCCTCATTAAGACATCTAACAAGTCACAACTTCATCAACCAGTGAACATAATAATCTCATAAGCTTTCTAAGATACAGTCGTTTGAAGGATGGCATAAAATGAAAACAGAGTTGGCCTTTAAACTTTCATTAATCAAGTCTTTATAATTTGATGTTATGTCTATTTTTTGTCATTTCCTCTATGTATATTTAGCAAAGCTGAATAATAAAAACACTTCTGTTAATTATCTTAAGTTGATATTTACTCAGTGGAGATCTTAGAACTTTGCCTCCGCTTAGAATGTTTATTACGTCCACACTAACCTTTAACAGTGTCCTATAATCATCCTTATATTTTCTGAACATGAAATAAAACTTCAGTTTAGAAATTAATTTAGCAAAGCAATCACCTCAGTTGTAAAACATTTTTATACTTATAATTGTTTGAGTGTCCATTAGGTAAAGGAGTAAATTTAAAATAATTTTAGGTCAGACTACACAAGTAACTGGGAATAGTAGATGCCAGAAGAGACCCCAAATTGCTAAGGAAACATCGAAAAAGAAAAACAAAACTGGGGACATCACATTGTCTGATTTGAAGCTTTACTACAAAGCCGTGATCACCAAGATAGCATGGTACTGGCACAAAAACAGACACACAGACCAGTGGAACAGAGTAGAGAGCCCAGATACAGACCCTCAACTCTATGGTCAAATAATCTTCGACAAAGCAGGAAAAAATATACAGTGGAAAAAAGACAGTCTCTTCAATAAATGGTGCTGGGAAAATTGGACAGCTATGTGTAGAAGAATGAAACTTGAACATTATCTTACACCGTACACAAAGAGAAACTCAAAATGGATAAAGGACCTCAACGTATGGCAGGAATCTATCAGAATCCTAGAGAACAACATAGGCAGTAACCTCTTTGACATCGGCCACAGAAACTTCTTTCAAGATATGCCTCCAAAGGCAAAGGAAACAAAAGAAAAAATGAACTTTGGGGACTTCATCAAGATCAAAAACTTCTGCACAGCAAAGGAAACAGTCAACAAAACAACGAGGCAACCCACCCAATGGGAGTAGATACTTGCAAATGACACTACAGACAAAGGGCTGATATCCAAGATCTATAAAGAACTCTTCAAACTCAACACACACAAAACAGATTATCACATCAAAAAATGGGCAGAAGGGACGCCTGGGTGGCTCAGTTGGTTAAGCAGCTGCCTTCGGCTCAGGTCATGATCCCAGCGTCCTGGGATAGAGTCCCACATCGGGCTCCTTGCTCATCAGGGAGCCTGCTTCTCCCTCTGCCTCTGCCTGCCATTCTGTCTGCCTGTGCTTGGTCTCTCTCGCTCTCTCTCTCTCTGACAAATAAATAAATAAAAAATCTAAAAAAAAAAAAAATGGGCAGAAGACATGAACAGATACTTCTCCAAAGAAGACATACAAATGGCTAACAGACACATGAAAAAGTGTTCATCATCATTAGTGATCAGGGAGATTCAAATCAAAACCACATTGAGATACCACCTTACACAAGTTAGAATGGCCAAAATCAACAAGACAGTAAGCAAGTGTTGGAGGGGATGCAGAGAAAGGGGAACCCTCTTACACTGTTGGTGGGAATGCAAATTGGTGTAGCCACTTTGGAAAACAGTGTGGAGATTCCTTAAGAAATTAAAAATAGAGCTTCCCTATGACCCTGCAATCGCACTACTGGGTATTTACCCTAAAGATACAGATGTAGTGAAAAGAAGGGCCACCTGTACCCCAATGTTCATAGCAGCAATGGCCACAGTCGCCAAACTGTGGAAAGAACCAAGATGCCCTTCAATGGACGAATGGATAAAGAAAATATGGTCCGTATACACAATGGAGTATTATGCCTCCATCAGAAAGAATGAATACCCAACTTTGTATCAACGTGGATGGGACTGGAGGAGATTATGCTGAATGAAGTCAGTGAAGCAGATAGAGTCAATTATCATATGGTTTCACTTGTGGAGCATAAGGAATAAGACAGAGGATATTGGGAGATGGAGAGGAGAAATGAGATGGGGGAAATCGGAGGGGGAGACAAACCATTAAGACTGTGGACTCTGAGAAACTGAGGATTTTAGAGGGGAAGGGGGTGGGGTGTTGGATGAGCCTGGTGGTGCGTATCATGGAGGGCATGTATTACATGAAGCACTGGGTGTGGTGCATAAACAATGAATTTTGGAACACTGAAAAGAAATAAAATAAAATTTAAAAAAAACAGGGAACTGTGTGTTTGGGAAGAAACTTGTCACATATGTTCTTTTGTAACTTTTAAAGTGTATATCAAACACAAATTAAAAATCTAATGAAAATTTAAAAAAATAATTAAATTCTAAAACAAAATCATTTGAGTATGAATTTGCTATTATTTTAGAATAGAAATAACCTGAGAAATGTCAACTATTAACCATTAAAATGAATGGGGGAGAGAAATAAACTTAATAGAAATCAAACTACAAACTATATGGCCATAAAGTTATCAGGATTATATTCAGTTAAAATCCTTTATTGGGATTATAGATCTACCCACTCATCCTGATTAAGAAATTGAATTTTGGTCATTAATGATTTAAATCATGCACGTAGAAAACAATGTTTCTTCATCATAAAATTTTTTTACTTGTTTGTTTTGGCAATTATTTCAGTTTTCAGAGGAAAACAAAAAATGCAACATGATAAATTTGGCTTGAGTAATACTGGACATTATACCAGCATGCCATTGGTAAATCCTTACTGTGAAATGGGAAGTCTCTACCAGTTTTAGAAAAAAAAATTAACAGATTTGTACAATGCTACAGTAAGAAATAGAGAGTTTCCATGACACGTCCATAGAAAAGAAGCAGGGGCATCCAACACATGTTTACTGAATAAACGAGTCAAAGGGTTGCCTGAACATTAAACATTAATACATTGTAGACATTTTCAAAAATGTATAAAAATATTTTGTCCCTCTGTTCTCAACTTGTTCAGCAAAGTGGGAAATTCCAACCATTTGTCTAGAGCCTAATGTGGTATATAAATTGTTCATTCTTTACTGCAAAGATCTGCTAATACATTTCATTCTACAAGTTGTGTATACTATAAAAAAGGAAAGTAAGAATAGGGTCATAGTTATTAATTTTAAAAAGGACTTAACCTTTTTAGGGTGTTTCAGATAAAACTAAATGTTTTCTCAGTGTTTAGTGGTTTGAAGTTATTAAATGCAGTCTCTGTGTAATCCAGTTTAAATTTGAGCCTAGGTGTATCAGTTAAGAATGTGTTCAGTTCCAAACAACAGAAAATTAATACTAGAAACAATGGTTTGATTCCAAGGAATTTATCTGTTTCACACAACAAGAAATCCTGTAGTTGGCAGTCCTAAGCTGGTACAGTGTGTCATTCACTGATGCCCTAAGAGACCTAACTCATTTCATCTTTCTACTCCTTCATCCTTAGCTTGTAGACATTGAGTTTCATGCTGTACTTCATGTCACAAGTTGACTTCATGTCACAAGTCACTGAAGATACCTCAATCTATTCAATAAAAATTTGACTTTTTACATAGAAAAGAAGGTCCTTGCTGACTTCCCTTTTGGTTTCTTGGCTAGAACTGTGTCTCATGGCAATCCCTGCCTGGCAGGTGGTAAGGAAAATTGAGTGTTTAGCTTTTTAGCTTCTGTAATAGAGGAACCAAGAGAGAAGATAATTTGGAATGGATGTCCAGGGAGACAAATTATAGAATATGCCACAGCTACTAGTGAGATTTATTTAAACAACCATAAAAAATAATAAGGGGTGCCTGGGTGGTTCAGTGGGTTAAAGCCTCTGCCTTTGGCTCAGGTCATGATCCTGGCGTCCTGGGATCAAGCCCTGTGTCCGGCTCTCTGCTCGGCAGGGAGCCTGCTTCCTCCTCTCTCTCTTTCTGCCTGCCTCTCTGCCTACTTATGATCTCTCTCTCTCTCTCTGTCAAATAAGTAAATCTCAAAAAAAAAATTTTTTTAAATAATATTTTCTCATTCTAATAATTTGTAATCAACCCAATGGATTATGCCAAAGAATGTGTGTTTTCCTCTGCAATTATTATTAAATATTAAACGTATTTTAGAAGGTTAACAAAGGAAAACTGGATTGTGCATATTCTCACAGAATTTAAGTCAAACCAAGATTAATTTCATAGCAAAGTATATTCTAGAACTGATATTAATAACAGCAAAATAACAAGTTGTTAGATCTTATCTCTGAATAATTTTATATTTCATATTCAATTACTTAAGTAATTCTTGACATTCATGTTCAATGGAACAGGGTTTGAAATTTAAATCCAGTTATAGGAAATACATACAAATGCAGTTTTCCTAAGCTGAATATTAAAATACAAACCTTCCTTAAGTTCATATACATCTTCTATTAATCATTGGACATAAAATGTATCACAAACTATGCCAGTAAGTCTCTTATTTCAACATAAGATATTCAGAGTGACCTCTTAATAAGTCTTAATTAGTCGTAATAAGTCTGGGAGTCATTAGGCAGTCTTATACTCAATTTTGTCCAAGAATATTCCCAGTTTTCTTATAACAAAGCACTAAAATGCATCATACATAACAGGTTTCAGTTCCTATTACTATCCTCTTTCCTGGCATTTTGAGATGTAAGTTCATGGAGGACCCATATTTTCCAAGACTTTGCTAACTGTAAGTCCTTCCTCTTTGTTTCACAAAATCTCCCTAGCAACTTTTCTCAATGGCTATTTGTTAAGTGTCTATTATTTGCTACTATGGTGAGAGGTATGTATATGCACGTGTGCATGCACACATGTGTGTGTGAGAGAGAAAGAGGGGCAAGATGGAAATGAAGGGAAGCCAAGACTGTTAGGGGGGACGAAATACAAAGCAGAAAAATAATATGATCCTACCCTTCAAATAGTCTAATTTCATGATTTAAAAATAAAAGAGTAATGCACTTAAAAGATTAACATTAGAAAATAAAGTTTAAAATGTAGAGATAAAAATAACTACCATGGGTAGAAATGATCTAGATGGTTAAAGTGGAAAAATCTCAGTGTGATTTAGAGTACGTGAGACACTTTAATCACAAGAGATGGGTTATGTTTTGAATTATAGAGATTTGACTGGTGAAGAAGAGCGGTCTCTTTGAGGCAAAAACAAGTAAAGGAACAAAGATGTGAAATTAAGGATGGCTTATAGGATTAAGAAAACCAGACTGGTTGATACTGGTACTGGTAGAAATTATAAAACAGACCACATTGTATCAGGGAACCAAAAAATATACTCATTCTTTTTTTTTTTTTTTTAAAGATTTTATTTTTATTTGACAGACAGAGATAACAAGTAGGCAGAGAGGCAGGCAGAAAGAGAGCGGGGAGGAAGCAGGCTCCCTGCTGAGCAAAGAGCCCGATGCGGGGCTCGATCCCAGGACTCTGGGATCATGACCTGAGCCGAAGGCAGAGGCTTAACCCACTGAGCCACCCAGGCACCCCAAATATACTCATTCTTGTACTTATGTAATATTTACTTGATACCTATTCTATGCAAGGTACTATGGTACATTCTATAAATACAAGGTGAACCAGACAAACAAGATATCTACTCTCATGGAATTCACAATTTAGTATGAGAAACAGGTAATACATAAGTAAAGATCAACAAATAAAATGATTGATTGCACAGTAAGTCTAGGAAAAAAACAAATATGATACTGTGGAAGAGAATAATAAGGATAGGATGCATGGGAAAGGGCTCTCTAAAGAGGAAGTGAGTACCATTCTGTTGTGATAAAAATTCATACGGAGCCAGGAAAGACATCAAATAGCCAAAACAGTCTTGAGAAAAAAGAACAAAGCTGGTACCATTACACATCCTCATTTCAAACTATATTACAAAGCTATACTAATCAAAACAATATGGAATTGACACAAAAACAGACTCAGAGATCAGTGGAACAGAATCGAGAATCCAGAAATAAACCCCCTAAATATATGGTCAAATAATATTTGACAGAGGAATCAAGACTACTCAGTGGGGAAAAGATAGTCTCTGCAAGAAATGGTGTTGGGAAAACTGAATAACCACATACATAAAAATGAAATTGGACCCCTATTTCGTACCACTTACAAAATTGAATACTCAACTCAAAATGGATTAAAACTAAAACATAAGAAATGAAACTGTAGACTCCTGGAAGAAAACATAAGGAAAAACTCCTGTCATTGGTCTTAGCAATATAAATTTTATATATATATATATATATATTCAAAAGTATAAACAACAAAGGCAAAAATAAATAAGTGGGACTACATCAAACTAAAAAGTTGCTGCACAGCAAAGGAAACCACCAACTAACTCCCACTTACAGAGTGGGAGAAAACATTTGCAAATCATGTATCTGATAAGGAGTTAATATTCAAAATATATAAAAACCTCAAAATAACTCAATAGCAACAACTTGATTAAAATATACACACACACACACACACACACACGCACACACACACACACCCCAATGGAACATTATTCAGTTATCAGAAAGAAGGAAATCCTGCCATTTGCAACAACATATAACTTGAAGGCATTATGCTAAATGCAGTAAGTCAGAGAAAGACAAACACTGTATGATATCACTTATGTGTGGAATCCAAAAAAGCTGAACTTGTGGAAACCAAGTAGAATGGTGGGGGAATGGGGAGATGCAGGTCAAAGTACAAACTTGCAGTAAGAAGATGAATGCACGGTGTAATACAATACTGTATTATATACTTCCAAGTAGCTAGGAAACGAGTCTTAAATGTGCTCACCACACACACACACACAAAGAAATGGAATTATGTGATGGGATGGAGGTGTTAGCTAACACTACAGTAGTAATCTGTAATCTTGCAAGACATGTGTATCAAATGAACACATTGTACATCTTAAACCTATACAATGTTACATGTCAATTACATCTCAGTAAAGTGGGATGGGGAGGGGAAATAAAGGGTGGAGGGGGTGGTGTTTCAGGCACAGGAAACAACAAATGCAAAGGCCCTGAGAACAGGTGAGACCAGGGTTGTCCTGGAGGCTGACAGTCAGTGTGAACACAACATAGAGGAGAAAGCACATGGGTAGTTTGTTACAACAGAATCACTAAGTAGTCCTCAGTTTGGACTTGTCTATCTGGGGACTCCAGTTATGATATTTTATGCATTAAAGGACTTGACAGTTCAAAGCTCATTTTGACATATATTATTTCATTTGGATCAGTACAACAACTCTAACAAGTTGATATGAGAAGCATTCTAACACATCATTTTATAAATTAGGTAACTACAATTTTCGCTCATTTTCTACTGAAAGTTCTTGAATAGAGGAGTAATATATCAAAAGTAGCATTTTAGTTAGGTTTATTTGGCACCAGGATGAAAAATGAACCGGGATGAAGGGGTGAGTGGAGAAGGATGAGAACTAGGGCGATGAGGGCTGAGCTAGGAGGAAGCAAGACAGAAGAGAATGAGACGAGGGCCCATTCTGCTTCATCAGCATCACCAGCCTCCTGTGCATGGCTGTTTTCCTGGGTCACCAGGATATTGTGAAGATAAATGCCACAGCATGGAGACAGTTTACAACTCCACAAAGATGCCTCATAAACTGGAATGGATGTGAATGGATTTCTCCCTAATGGTTTTTAACACAGAGGGAGAAAGGGAAGTTCACAAATCTTTCAACACCATCTTCAATTTATCTCTCCTGTGGTCTTCAAAGCACTCTGTTCCTCTTTTTTATTATATCAACCTGATAAAAATATATTTTGTCTGAGCTTTTGGAGATCAAAGATCTTATTTTTCAGTTTTCTGCTGTGAATGTGGTTAGCTGACATCTGTCTTTTCTGTAATGGACATAAAGCATTGCTCTTTTTTTGGTTTTAATCCCCAAGGGCCACATCAAAAGAGAGCTGGCCCTGAACGCTCCTGGATGTAGACTGTCCATTACTAACAATACATGTGACAAGTTACTGAATTGTGTTGTTTCTAGTTCTTGTCAACTGTATATAAATGGGCAAAGAGGGGAAAGGACAAGAAGGGAAAGAGAAAAGTGACATCTGAAGGCAAGATAAAGCCAAGAGAGAAATAAACTGAAAAGAGATTTAAAGAAGAAAAACAAAGAGAAAAAAAGTAGGGCTCCTGATGAAAATCCGAAGAACTAAGGTAAAGGCTGAGAAAGAAAAAGCAAAAGAGAAGCAATTAGAGAAACAAGATCAAGAAAAAATGCAGAGAAAGACTGATATGGCATAAGGGTGGGAAATGTAGAGTGGATATACTGAAATCTGTTTGGGTGAAAAGCTAAAAGCAAAGTCCACACATGCAATTATAAGAGTAGTATTTTATATGTGTGCAAAAGAAAAAAATGCAGCAGACCATGGTTATTAAATTACCTGAAAATTAATTTCTCTATTCCTACTTTGTGGTTTTAAGTGATTCTAACAGTCAAATAATAAAGGTTGTACACTAGAGCAAAGTTCAAGGGCATGTGTTTTTTGTATCCATTGTTCCCCTCCTCAAAACATTTATAGCTAATTCCTTTCTGATACAACTATTATGTGTCAATGACCAGAAAGCCAATCAATGGACCCATGTTTCTATCTCCCCCATTAATTCACTTGGAGAATCTACCTGAACTTCATGTGTGTGCAGCCTGGTGCCAGAAAGGTCGCTAATTCATGCTGCATAACAGGAAACATGCCAGCATCTTCTTTCACTTTGGTATAAAAACTATATGCATTCAGCAGCAGTTTATTATTAGAGCTAGAATACTTACAGATTCCCACCCTTACTTTATCTTTTAGTTACATTTAGCCAAATGTGCCCTAGGGGGCAGCGGATCAGCCTGTCTTTAGCTTTTAATTGACTCTGGGGTTGCTGTATCAACAATAACCACAGCTAAGATACTGTCTAAAGACTTAAAGCCAAAATGAAATATGCTGGGTACAGAACAAACTTGAGTTTACTTTAATACCTGCAAGTATTTGGTAGGGTAAAAGGGACTCCTAGAACTCTCTTCTCATGGAATCATCAAATAACTGAACCATCCCAGACTCTTGATGAATACTTCTGTTCAGCTTACTGGTAGCTTTTCAGAATTTTAATCCATCAAATTTGATCTTAAATCTAAACAAGCAAATTAATATGACTGTTTCATCTTAGTTTATGTTCACCAAGAGTTTTCCCAGAAGAATAAAGTCTTAATTTTAAGCAGCTGTATTGCATCTTTTAGTCTTTCTTCTCTGCCTCACTCACTGTAAACAGAGGGAAGATACTCAAAATATAATCTCTTCTCAGTCCGGGCTTTCTCCTTGAGATAAAGACTGACTTGAGGACCATAGCCTGGGAATTTATGCTCTATCTAAAGTTAACACATGGTGAGTCTCTTAGCACCCCTTTATGAAGCTTTGAGTACCAAGTTATTATTTTTTAAAAGATTTTATTTATTTATTTGAAAGAGAGTGGAAAAAATAGCATGAGTCTTACTATTTCTATCAATAACAGAGAGTGGAGGGGTGGAAATTGAATTATGCAGCATCTATAAAGCATATAGAACTCCCCATAGAAAAAGGTGAGTTCACGGGACGCCTGGGTGGCTCAGTTGGTTAAGCAGCTGCCTTCGGCTCAGGTCATGATCCCAGCGTCCTGGGATCGAGTCCCACATTGGGCTCCTTGCTCATCAGGGAGCCTGCTTCTTCCTCTGCCTCTGCCTGCCATTCTGTCTGCCTGTGCTTGCTCTCTCTCCCTCTCTCTCTCTAATAAATAAATAAAATCTTTAAAAAAAAAAAAAACTATGAAAAAGGTGAGTTCAGAGTGTGTGCCCATGAATGTATGTTTAGAAAAGCACATGGAGGGGTGCTTGGGTGGCTCAGTTGGTTAAGTTTCTGCCTTCAGCTCAGGTCATGATCCCAGGGTCCTAGAATCAAGCCGGATGTTGAGCTTCCTGCTCAGTGGGGAACCTGCTTCTCCTGCCCCTCTCCCTGCTCGTGCTCTCTCTCTCTCTCAAATAAATAAATAAAATCTTCCAAAAAAAAAAAAAATAGAAAAGCACATGGAGAAGCAGAAAATTGAAACTTGGACATAGATTGAATTATTACCACCATTACATAAATCCATATGCAAAAGTTTGAATTAATAAATATTTAGGGCTGGAACCTCCCTGGTGGTCTAGTGGTTAGGATTCAGCACTCTCTCTCATAATAAATATTTAGGGCTGGAAAAAGTTTGTACCAGTCTAAAATATCTTCATTTTTTTTTTTAACATCTAAGGTCTGAAACCTCCCAATAAGATTTAATATTGGTTCTCATTTTACTAGGCAGAACATCACAATATATGATTACTTTCAGCCTATTGAATTTTCCAGGAAACCACAATTATTAACTACTCCATCCTCAAAATCCTCTTATCGGATCTTCCAGAAAAACTCTCTCACATGCATACTTCTTTCATCTCTTATGCTCCTTCTCAGTCTCCATGGACTGTTCTTTCTCTGCCTGCATCATTTTGTTGGCATAATCGCAGGATTCTCTTCTAATCCACCTCATCTTCCAACTCTATCTGCTAATCTAAGGTGATCTCATCTATATCTACATGGTTTCCAAAGCTTCAGCTATGAACAGCCCTAACCTTTCTCTTGAATTCCAGGTCCTTGTTTTGAAACTGAAATGCCCAAAATTGAACTATCTGTTGCTCTCAAAGTCCCCAAAGTTTTCTTTCTTTTCATTGTCTATTCTATCACCCACTCTTAACCCCAAAATTGTGCCATTCTTGACTCTTCTCTCATCTTCCACATCCAGTTGATTGACGAATCCTACTGATTCTCCATCTTACAATGCTCTGCTTCCTTTTCTCTAATCTTACTGCCGGTAGCTATGTTGATGCCTCATCATCCCTTATCAGGACGGATACCACAGCCTCCAAATAGCATCTTGCTCTCTCTGACCCATCATACACACTTTATAAAATGCAGAACCTGACATATAAACCCATTGGTCAAAACCTTTAAGTTGCTCAACCTTTTACAAAATAAAATCCAAACTTCTTAGTCTGGCCCTCACTAAGTTGCTCAAAATTACTTTCTATCTTCTATCCACTCTCACAAATAACCTATGCGCTCTCAAATCTTAGTGGCTTCGTGTTTGATTGAACCATATGAAATTGCTGATATTTAACTGGTTTTGACCTTAAAAATGGTAATTTCATATGGCTCAACTAATAATGTTTTTGCTCTGCCTTGAATGCCCTTTCACCCTTACTTGTCAAAACATCAAGAACCAGCTCAAATGTCTCCTCCTCTGGGAAGAAATTATTGGTCACACTAGGTTAAAGACAGACCCCTTTTTTGTGCCCCCTTAACACTTTGTCATACCTCTGCCACAGCACTGTGTTTTAATTATTTGTACATACTTGTCTGTGCCACTAAAATATGGGAAACGTAACAGTAGAAGCTGGGACTTAATTATATCTATATCATTACTTCCAGAACAAGTCTAATTAGGAGTTAATAAATATTTGTTGAGTGAATGAATGAATTTGTTATACAAAAATATGCTAAGTGAAATAGGTCAAGCAGAGAAAGACAATTATATGATTTCACTTATTTGTGGAACATAAGGAATAGCATGGAGTACATTAGGAGAAGGAAGGGGAAATCAGAGGGGGAGACAAACCATGACAGACTATGGACTCTGGGAATCAAACTGAGGGTTTTAGACGGGAGGGGGTAGGAGGATGTGTCAGCCCGGTGATAGGCATTAAGGAGGGCACAGATTGTATGGAGCACTGGGTGTTACATCCAAACAATGAATCATAGAACACTACATCAAAAACTAATGACTAACATAACAACAACAAAAAAAAAGTTAATAAAAAAAAGCACTAATTAACTGGAAAAAAAAAGCTGGTGATATTTTGGTTAAAAATGAGAGGAGAGAGAGTGATTTAATATATTGTCCCGAATGCATTTTTCCTCTTTTTATATCATATTCCCCTTTTTACTTCTTACTGGACAATGTATTTGTTCTTACCAGATGGATTTTATGTTGCTCTGAAAGAAATGATGATACAAAACCAGATCACGTGGTCACAGTGAGTCCTGTTATATGTATGTAATCCACAGGGAAGCAGACATATATGATTCAACCAGCAAAACTCCAGGAGGCAGCAAGCAGACTTAAGAAGCAGCTATAATGTGAATACGATTCTTGGGGCACCTGGGTGCCTCTGTGGGTTAAGCCTTTGCCTTCAGCTCAGGTCATGATCTCAGGGTCCTGGGGATCAAGCCCCACATCAGGCTCTCTGCTTGGCAGGGAGCCTGCTTCATCTCTCTCTCTGCCTGCCTCTCTGCCTACTTGTGATCTCAGTCTATCACATAAATAAATAAATAAAAATAAATATCAAATAATGTAAATACAATTCTTAACAATTCTAAGATTATTTCTGGTAACACTCAACCAAAGGTGTTTTCTACTCACCAAAAGCTACAGAGATCAATGAAAGCCCTCCCTGAAAATCCATGAAAGACATTCACAGACATTGCAAAATGTACAAGAGGCATTTTATAGCAGACATTTTTGCAGAGCCTATTTATATTGAAAGAACATAACCTTCAGCCTTTTACAAATCTGTGGAATCAGTGATTAAGAAAAGAAAATCCCAGTAACAATGGAAAAAGAAAAACTGGTCTATACTTTAAAGACTGGACTGCACATATGACTACAATATTAGATCTCAGACCATAGAATATTCTATATTCAAAACGTACGATTATAGACGGAGAGCCTATGAATGCTCCAATTTTTCAATCACCTCCAACAACACAAAGGTGGCTACTTAGCTTGGACTGATCTAGAAATAGACAGGATGTACAGAACAAAAACAGATCCATGCAAGACCCAGGAAAGGCCAACACTACAGTCAGACTGAGACTAAGGAAGGACTTAACTGGGACTAGGACAGAGAAACTTCCCCAGCCAGTTTTCCCCACATATTAATGAAACAGAATTGAGAATTAATACCAGAATCAGATTGTTCTGATGCCTATGTCTAGCCTATGGCTGAAATTGATAAGATTTGTTGAAAAACTATACACAGCAAATTCCTGAGTTGGGTTCGGATACGTATTCTTAATTAATGTTTCTGTGGTTATCATAAAATTCCTTTCACACACAGCTAAGGATAGTTTCTTAAACAAAGGGGATCCATACATCATTTAAAAAACACTATCCTAGTTGAGTACTTACTCTGATAATGTTTATGTATATTATTCAATACAAGAAAGTTAACAGTCAAGATATAATAAAATAAAACCCTATCCTAATAGGTAGAGTGAACATCCTATGCATCTTACTCAGCTCAGGCTGTTGTAACAACATACCATAGATGGAGTGGCTTAAATAACAGACATTTATTTCTCACAGTTCTGGAGGTTGGGAAGGCTGGGTTCACAATGCCAGTATGGTCAGGTCCTGAGAGCTCTCTCTTGACTTACAGATGTCTGCCAACTTGTAGTATCCTTATAATCCCATATGGTAGAGACAGAAAGACAGCTGGCTTTCTCATCTCTTCTTATAAGGGCACTATTGCATTATGAGGACCCCACCCTCATAACCTTCTCCAAACCCAATTACCTCCAAAGTCTCTACCTCCAAATATCACTGGGGAAGTAGGGTTTCAATGTGTGCATTTGGGGGAATATAAATATCCAGTCCATAACAGCAAGTAGCATCTGCTATAGTGTGGTATCAGTGTAGAACCTATTCCAGACTGGGTATGCCATCTATTTCTTTCTTACATTAAAACTTATCTCTAAAAATAGAGCTGAAGAAGATAATTTAAATTTCCACAGAGACCAAAAGTAAAAGTAATATTTAAACATTTGACTTTTGCAAGTATATATTTCATTTTAAGCAAATGATCTTGTCTGTTTTATCCAAAATCACAGATAAATAAGTTATATAAAGTGGAGTTTTATGACATGTACATATGGGTTTCATATACGGGCTTCAGGCTTCATGTCCTTGAATCTTAGGATACATAAAACCCCAGAAGAGACAAAAGAATGCCAGATACAAATGCCAGGTTAATCCATGTTGTTTTCTGGCTTTCGATGCAGAAGCATCCTCCTTGGCCGGCTCTTTAATATTCTACTCTAGGCTTCATTTTTGGTCCAGAGCTTTTGGCCAGCATCCGTCTTTGTGGCTCCCCTGTTACATGGTCTCCTTGGTATTCTTGGCAACTGTCTCTTAAGGAGAGGTGAGCACCAGAATAAAGTGAAGGGCAAAGCCTGCTTCCTATTCTTCAGAGCCAGTATTCAAAGTTAATCTAGCATTCTTCATTCCAAATATCTAGTCCAAATCTCACATCCAACACCACATCTCCCTATTCCATATTTTCAAGGCCTTTCTGGATCTGCAAATCTTCAGAGATGTGTGCTTAGTTAACAAAGGCACATCGAGACTATCAACTAAGAAGGCCCCACAAAATTCTAGCCAAGCTGACATTTGGACACTAGGCTGGTAAACAGTGCATTATGTTGATTTTTATTTAGCTCCATATGATTCTGTAGAGACTTCTGTGTGCTTTGGGATACATTAATATTTGTACAAAAGAGAAATATAATCTCTCCTTCCCCTCTCCACCCTGAAATCCCAGGCGAATACACCCTCTCCGAGTATATGAGCAGCAGACAAGAAAGAGCATTTGTCCTACATGCCATATCAATTCAGATGATAGAAATATTTATAAACATAACTGCTGGCTCATTGATTTTTTTAAAATTTGTTATGAAGTGTTTTTAGTTTGTTTTCATGCAAACTCAGTAATCCTGAGGGTATTAGTACACTATTCTTTCTCAGAGGCAATACTAAAAGATGAAAAAAAAATCTTAGCTCTATTAAAATACTTTTATTATTGTTTTTTTTAAGTCATTACCAATTCTTCTTTTTTTTAAATTTAAATTTTATTTTATTTTTTAAACATATAATATATTTTTATCCCCAGGGGTACAGGTCTGTGAATTGCCAGGTTTACACATTTCACAGCACTCACCATAGCACATACCCTCCCCAATGTCCATAACCCCCCCCAACCCCCCCCATCAACCCTCAGTTTGTTTTGTGAGATTAAGAGTCACTTATGGTTTGTCTCCCTCCCAATCCCATCTTGTTTCATTTACTCTTCTCCTACCCCCTTAACCCCCCCG
>NW_019154093.1:42736924-42776508 GCF_002288905.1 Enhydra lutris kenyoni
CCCCCCGTGTTGCATCTCCTCTCCCTCATATCAGGGAGGTCATATGATAGTTGTCTTTCTCCGACTGACTTATTTCGCTAAGCATGATACCCTCTAGTTCCATCCACGTCGTCGCAAATGGCAAGATTTCATTTCTTTTGAAGGCTGCATAGTATTCCATTGTGTATATATACCACATCTTCTTTATCCATTACCAATTCTTCTAAGAGCAGTAAAGGAAAAGGATCTTAGTTCCAAGACCCAAGATCTGCTCTTTATTCTCCAGAACTTTATTCTGTAGACCCACAAAGACGTAAGTCTACCAGTGCATTTCTGCCTCCCTGCTATCATCATCATCCTTCTTCAAGGAGAGACAAAGCTGTGTCTGTTCAACTCTAGTGTAACAGGTTCAGTTTGAATTGTCTTGGGTCATGCATGTATTAGCTTTCTTAGGTTAGCATGGATCATTGGGAACAGAACGTAAAATGATTACATATTATAAGCAGCTCAGCTGAAGGCTTCCAAAATAAAATAGGTAACATAATAATATATCCTAGACAAGGAAAGAAGATACACTACAATAAAGGGAACAAATGATGAAATAAATGACTTAAATTAAGAATACGCTGTAAAGTTCTCATTTCATTCTCATTTCATCCCAGGAAATTATTAAATGCTTGGCTTTTACACCTCAGTTAGAAAATCAATTATCCTTAACTTTCCAAAAACCTTCTTCCCTGCCTCATTATTACCTGATTCTTTTCAAAGGTTTTAGACCCTTTTAGCATAAAGAAAAGATAATTACTTATAAACAGAAAATGACCATTAATTATTTGTAATTCAAATATGCTGGAAAGTATGGCATATAAGTGTCAAGTGAATAGGGTTTACATAAAAGCTCAAACTTAAATTTAGTAAAAGTTACCTACCAGCAGCCTCAAAAAGAAATACATGTTTGAAAATAATAATAGGCAATGCTATCAAGCTATAACTGACCAGGAAAAGAAACAAAGTCTAAGAGCAATCAAAGAAATTCATAGGAAGAAAAATGAACAATAAAAGACGAGGGAATTCTTCACACAAAACATATAAATGAAAGATATTTTAAAAGCATGATTTTATAACTCATCTGCCCTGTAGCAAATATCAAAATTATGTGAAAAGTCTTTAGAGACTGAATACAACATGACATTAATTTGTTTGGAAAGAAATACCAATCTTTTGTGCTCTAAGAGATTTAACATAGCCCAAGAAAAAGCCACAAAAATGTACATAGCTTTTCCTGTAATTTGAGGGAGGTTAAATCCATTCTATATGCCTAAGGATATAAATTCATCTTTAAGTTATAGCCTAAAGGGCTGAATGTTAATTGTTGCCATCATTCCCTAATGGGAGCAATATTTTGAATGACAAATAGATATTCATTAAATAGTATGGATCATTTAGTTATATGTGTGTCTTCCTAACTGTTTAATATTAGAGAGGTATGTGACCTAAATAATGGTTTTGGTTAGGTGACCTTGTTCTTAAAGTTCTCTTTCTGTCCAATTACCAAGCAAGCTTTTCAAATGCACTCAGAGATTTAATTCACAAATCCCCAAAGAGCCTTCTGGTAAAAGGTTGGGGGAGCACAAATAAGCTAGTGATACATGACCTTGTTTCAGAAATTCAGGCTGGGATTCTAAGTGAGTATGCTTATTTGTCATTATTGTATTGCTATCAAAGGCAAAAAGCAAAGAAATATGAGTTTTCTATCATAAATATGTAAGAGAAAATACAAATTGGAATTTAGTATCATAATGAGATAATTATTTATTTCTTTATGACATCAGAAAAAAAGCATTTATTTCTCAGAAATTTCTATCTATATATAATTACAGATATCTCAATTTTAATTTAAAAAAAGGCCACTTTCCTTTATTTATTGGTATTTTGTCTCTAGTGAATGCATGCTCCATTCTCAACAAGTTTACTATTTTCCCTTGCATCATCCTAAGAACTAACAAATCCTATCACTCTACAAATACTAATTTTATAATTGGAGCATTTGAAGGGAAAAAGCCAGAGAGAACCAATACTATATAACCAATATTGGGTGCCTGGGTGACTCAGTTGGTTAAGGGACTGCCTTTGGCTCGGGTCATGATCCCAGAGTCCTGGGATGGAGCCCCACATCAGGTTCCCTGCTCAGTGGGAAGCCTGCTTCTCCCTCTGCTGCTCCCCCTGCTTGTGCTCTCTCTCTCAAATAAATTAGAAAAAAAAAAACCTCCTAAAATTACAGCCCCAAATGTGTGACAAGTTTCTATCTTCCCAGTGAGAAGATTAAAAACGGGGGGGGGGGGGGGGGGGGGGGCCTGGATGGCTTAGTCAGTTAAACCTCTGACTCTTGGTTTCAGCTCAGGTCATGACCTCAGGGTTGTGAGATCGACCCCACGTCAGGCTCCAGGTTCAGCACAGAGTCTGCTTGTCCCTCTCCTTCTGGTTCTCCTATTGCATTCTCTCTCATAAATAAATAAAATCTTAAAAAATGATAATAATAAGAAAGTAACAAAGATGGGGGGAGGGATCAATCAAAATATAATGAAATAGATAAAATAAAGATCCACTTATGTATTTGATTTGTAAGTTTATTTACACATGCATATGTAAAATCATACATTAAATAAATATAAATGATATATTAACTAGGTATTAGTGACTTTTTCTTTTTAAATTTCCCCCAAAAAGAGGTGCCTGGATGGCTCAGTCGTTAAGTGTCTGCCTTTGGCTCAGGTCATGATCCCAGGGTCCTGGGATCGAGTCCCGCATCAGGCTCCCTGCTCAGCAGAAAGCCTGCTTCTCCCTCTCTCACTCCTCCTGCTTGTGTTCCCTCTCTCGCTGTGTGTCTCTCTGTCAAATAAATAAAATCTTTTAAAAATAAATAAATAAACAAATTTCACCAAAAAATTATTTGATTCATCTTTAACATCCACATCTTTGTCATCACTGGATTTCTTAGTCATACAGTCTAGTTGTCCAGACCACACAACACCTTCACCTCTAAGATGTCTGAGATACAAAGTTTTTCATCTATTGGTGATATTCCACAGGAAATTTAATTCCAAATTTCTCATTTGTGGTCTCCATAATATAACTATTTACTGTTAGCCATCAAAAGGCTACTTTAAAAATTGATTTTTAATTGAGTATTTTTATAATAACATCCAATATCTCTTACAGCCAGAAGTAATAAATATATATTACTTGTCCACTCTTTTTAAAATCTCATTTCATCAGGTGATCTCTAGAGCAATCCCAAAGTAGTTCTCTATTACTCACCAGTGTGTCTTCCCCAAATATTACTTAATTCTTCTAGATAAAGTAATTGGGAAATCACTCAGTAATTGGGAGATATTCTTAGGACTCCAGAAGTATTCAGCAACAAGAAAAAATAAGAAATTTGGGGTATTTTTGAGGAAAATCTGGACTTAGAACAATCTTCCTAGTCTGATTAATTGCTTCAATAAAGCATAATATGTTGCAGCCATGAGCTACCCTCTGAAGTAAATTTCAGCTGTTGCAGAAAAAAAACTATTCTTACTGGGCAGTACAGAAAGTCTGTTAGGTTGAGTTGCTATCCTCTTCATAGTTTCTTTGAAAAGCAATAAAATCTTTTATCTCCTAGTGAAATCATGATCCTTATATCCTGTTTTTAGTAAGGCCCTGTCTGTAGGATTTTGAAGACCAAGACTATTTAGAGGAGCATGATGAAAGACTGACTTTTGATGCCAGATAGCCCTACCACTTTCTGGATATACCAGCTTTGCCACTAATGAGTTGTATGCCATTGGATAGTGATTTGCTCTCCCTAAGTCTCAGCTCCTAATCTGTAAGTGGTAGATAGAAATAAAAACCTTGGGGAGTTGTCCTGAGATTAAATTCTCCTGGGGATCAAGTGTCCGATACATAGCCATCGTGAAGAAGGAATCACCTTATTATATTTGAGTTCTAACAGCTTCCAACAAACTTACTGTGCACAGGCTATCTACGCCAGGCAACATACTCGGTACTGAAGATGCAAGAGTGAACAGACAGACCCATGGCTCACTCTTGTAGTGCTCATAGTTTTCGAAAAGAGATGTAGTCAAATAATCCCAGAAATAAATATGTAAGGCAGTCCTCCAAGTGACAAGCTGGGCTCTTGACCCCATCCACCCCAAGGGTACCCTCAGCACTTTAATCACATCCATCAAAATGAATCCAGCTCTCCAGTGAGGTTAAAGAATAGAAGTTTTCTGAGAAGGTCATGGTGGGGCCCATAAGAGGCCACACACCGTATGCAATATGTCAGGAAAAAGAAAATACTCCCCAGTGGGCATTTTTGCTCTCCAAATCTCCTCTCCTCTGCCATCCAGTTTAAATTCCTTCCTCTTCCTCCATCCATTGCATAGATGCAGTTTTCCTCTTACTCTCAGCTTGCTTTTCCACTCAACAAAAAAACAGAAAACAAACAAAAAACAAAATGCCGCCATGAAATGAAAAGTGACAGACTTACTGAAAAATGACTTCAGAGATATGCAGAGGAAAGAACTCTAGACTCATAACCCGGAGACCTGGAATCAAACCCCACCTTTGCCATCAAGTCATCAGGTAATCTTGGTTAAGATTTTCCATTCATCCAGGCTTTTGTTTCCCACCCCAAAACAGAAGGCTGAACTAAATAAACTTTCAAATTGTTTTAAAAGTAAATGGATAATAATGATTCTGTTTCAACAAAAGTATTAAAGGAGGGGCACCTGAGTGGCTCATTAGTTAAGCATCTGCTTTCGGCTCAGATTATGATCTTGGGGTCCTAGGATAGAGCCCTGCATCCGGCTTCCTGCTAAGTAGGAAACCTGCTTCTCCCTCTCCTACTCACCCTGCTTGTGTTCCCTTTTTCGCTATGTTTCTGTCAAATAAATAAATAAAATCTTTTTAAAAAAAAGTATTAAAAGGGGCACCTGGGTGGCTCAGTGGGTTAAAGCCTCTGCCTTCGGCTCAGGTCATGATCCCAGGGTCCTGGGATCAAGCCCCTCATCAGGCTCTCTGCTCAGCGGGGAGCCTGCTCCCCGCTCTCTCTGCCTGCCTCCTCTGCCCACTTGTGATCTCTGTCTGTCAAATAAATAAATAAAATCTTTTAAAAAAAGTATTAAAAGATACTTTATCTTTTAAATTCTATAGTGGAATTCAATGGATAATTAAATACGTCTGGCTAATTGTTCCTGCTCTTACTCCCTTGCTTAACCTTTTAACATCTATGTTTATCTGTAAGATTTAGTCTTTCCACAAAATCAGCTAAGTTTAGAGGTGCCTGGGTGGCTCAGTCGGTTAAGCATCTTACTCTGGATTGCAGTTCAGGTCATGATCTCAGGGTTGTGAGACTAAGCCCCACGTCAGGCTCTACACTCAGTGGGAAGCCTGCTTGGGATTCCCTCTCTCCCTCTCCCTCTGTCCCTCTTCTGGCTTACGCGCTCACCCCCTTCCCTGCTCCTGCTCTAAATAAATAAATAAATAAATAAGTCTTTTTAAAAAAATCAGCTAAGTTTATTTTGGGTTAAAAAAAAATGCCTATGGAATCATTCAGCATGCTCGTATTTCAAAGCAACCAGCTGACAACTGCCATTAGCATTGTCTATTTCTCATGTCAGGCTAAGAGGAATGAAATTTACTGATATTTTCCCAGCCCAAGCTTTCCTACTGTGCAAAATGAATAGTTAAGCAGAACATTAGCAGAACAGGTCCATTTGTAACTCTAGCAGTGTAGACTTCCCACCACTGTGACACAGAAGATGCACACTTAAAGACAATACATTTATTTAATGGATGTGAACTTTTTTTTTTTACTAGGAAAAGAAATAACAATCATCTGCAGTACTTTAAGCAGAAAACATCTGTTTTTCTTAACATATTTCAAATACTCTGTATTTCCTGATTAGTTGTTATATGAGAACTGTATTTCTGAAAGACATAATGAGGCAGTTTAAAGATGAGTCTTAAATGATCTTCGAAGCAATGTGAAGAAAAATGCTCATTCTCTGAGTAAGGATAGTTAGAGCAGACCCATAAGCTCCGTACCATGAACAAATACAAAATAATTCTTTCAACTATTTGCATTTACATCAAACATTCTATTGTATATTGCAAGCAACGGAGGACGATATAAATGAGTGGCACATAGTACTACATGAATGAAAATACAGTTCTGTAGGCTTAGAGCATGGCAACAAAATCTAAGATGCTATTAAAGCACTTTTGCTTGACTAAGCCGAACATGACGATTTTCAAAGTAATGACATGAAGCATCTTTGTGAGCATTACACAAGTATGTGCATACATCACAGAGTAGGTTCAAGAAGTGTATATATGCAAACACATCTATGGGTAATTACTCCAAGCTGGAGGGTGTATATTTGTTTTAGCCACATCAGCCTTTCCTCAGCAATCTGTAACACAAAACGGGGAGGATCATCTATTTTTCTCATAAAAGTTCATAAAAGATGTATTGTATAAATATTTGCAGGTGATTTCTTTGTTTTATTTTTCACCCATAACTCTTTTCCTGCTCTATAGCGAATAAACAAATAAGAAAAGTAGTTATCATTGGGGAAATAAGTACTTCAAATCAATGCCAAAGGATTACAGCAAGAAAACAAAAATATGGACTCTATGAACAGTGAACATTAAGGGCCTCATACTTTTTAAAAATCAGGCAAACATGTATTGAGCACCTATTATATACCAGACTCTATACTAGGGAATAAGGATCCCGAGAGAAAAGAAAAGCTTCGAGTCACTCACAATCTGTTCATAGATAAAAATAGACTTTAAAAAGGCAAACAAAAAACCCTCAATATGACCAGGGTCCTAAGTGGAGTATGTATAATGTATAAAAGATGTAGAGAACACAGATAAGAGAGCAACTGATTCTGCCAGGGAGTAACTAGGGCTAAGAGACAAGAAACATGTGGATTTGGCTTTTATATGTGACTAGAAGACAAAGAAGAGTACTGAGGAAGTTATTTCTTGAAATCGTATGGATAATAATAAAAAAGAATCTAATACATTTCTTTCAAGACCTCTCTTCAAACTCCTATGACTTCAGTATGTACTGATGAATTGATTTCCCAGGTGTAGTGTTAGGTTAAAAACAGTAGAAAAAAATAAACAGTAGAGAAAGCTATTATGGCATGCTATTATTTTTTATATGAAAAAGGGATATACAAGATATATATGTATATATATGTGTATGTGTATATATATATATATATATATATACATATACATATATACTTTTATATACATACATTTATTTGAAAGGCTACACAAGTCATTGATAGTATTTTTTGTCTCTGAGACAGGATTCTGAGGTGCTAGGGACTCTATGCCTTTTCTGTACTGTTTGAAATGTTTACCCACATGTATTACCTACTTAAATAAATGAATAATTCCTTAAAACAAAATACTTTCTATGGCTGATCCAACTAGGAAATAACGTATTCTTATTTTACTCTGCATATTTTCAGGGGTGTAAACAATTCAGCATTGGTCATACCAGCTTCTGATTTTTAAGGGAATTAAAATTGAACTCTCAAACCATAAGATTGTAGCTAAAGGGCTCCTCATATTTTAGTATATTCAGGCAACAAAAGTTAGAGATATTAAGAGAAAAATATTGTGCTCCTCATTAAAGATGCTGAGACTGTATCTACTCAATATCAAGTCAATTAGTCAATATGACCAATCCAAAGAAAAAACCGGTCCAGTTCAAAGAGGGTACAAGTCAAGTAAATTTCAGTAACTGGGCTGAGCTTCTAATGCAAACTGGACTTGAGGATATCTACTGGAGATGAAGCCCTATGTTTAGGATGGTATTCCAAATGCTGAATGAAGACTTCTTGCCTTTATAGATTTTTTTTTTAACTTGGAATCCTTCGTCCTTTTTTTTTTTTTTTCCAAAATACTGATCCAATCCATCTTTCCAGGCTCAGTTCAAAAACTCTCTTTTACATTAATTCTGATCTTTATCACTTGACTGAGCTCTTTCTGTTATAACTGGAAATTCTATTGCCCTTACAATCATCATCATGGTTTAGCACTTAACAACTTGCTAAAATTTATGTGTGTTAGTTTTAACTCCCCCCGTGGAATTGTAAATGATACAGACAGCATATCAGGTTAGAGATGTAGACATGGTCTACTAATTCAAAACAGATCACAGAGTCAATAAATAGCACACCAAAACTATAATAACATAGTTAGGGAACCAAGAATGTTAAATAAATTTATAAATTCAGCACAAATATTACGCATACATATCAAAGCCAGAGTTTTAGGGAGGAAGGAGAAGGCAGTGGGATGGGAAATCAAACCTCTTCCAGAAAGGAAGAGATGGAGTTCCATTCCCTCTTTTATTGAACAAAATTAAATTAAATTATGGATAATGCATATGGAGAAGGTGGATGATGTGGTTGTAACTTTGGTTTCCTAAATCTAAAAAACAAGTTGTGATATCAAATGCACAAATGTAAACTAACAGCGCCTTCCACACTTCCTCCATACTTACTGCAGGGCACAAGAGGGACCTATAAAATGTAAATGAGCATTACCATGGAATGTTTTTAGGAGGGAAACATTAAGAATAAGATACATGGAGATCATCAACTCTAGTGTGAATTTTTTTTACTTCAAATTTTGAGCAAACAACACTTTTCTTTCAGTTTTTGACGTTGAGCCTTTTTTTTCTTTTTTTTACATTTCTGACAGAAAGCATCCTATGAAGAATAGATGACAGATTACCAAAAAACATAAGATAAATAATATTTCGCAGGACCACAACTTTACCAACATGAAGGAATTAATTCTTGAAGATATTTCACCAAATAAATAGGAGACTTCCAGCTTGAAATAAATGCAGAATGATCTGAATTCTAAAGTCTAGAGCACATAAAGTGATATCTATACTTGTAAATCATGAAACACAGTGACATCTTGGATAAATGTCCAACAAGTAGCTTAAATCAAAATCACAATATGACATGTGTTGGGAAGTTTTAGCCTTATTTTATCATGTCCTGACTTTTAAAATACACAGCTGTGAGGTTTGTTGTCACTTTGTCCATTTGGGTTTATAACATTAACAGTAAAAAGCTGTTGTTGTTTTGTTTTGTTTCTCTGAGAGGCTATATATAGGATTTGGACAAGCTCATATCAAGTGAAGGGCCATGCCTGAGTGACAGTTTCATTACCAAAATAGAAAGGCATTTCAAGTAATGCTTAACTCACATTTATTTAATAATTCCTTACTTAAACAACCAAGCAAAAAAATCATCTAAAAAAAGCCTAATGCACAATTTGGAAAAGATTTAAATTAAATACCAATACCTAAATAAAGTTTGATAATACTTCACTAACTTTTCCTCACAGATCTAACTGGAAAATAACCTTCATGTCAACTGTTGCATAGTCATTACATTAAGAAAAGCAATTAAGGTCAGCTGTTAGTGAGTGGAGAAAATTCTAGTAGGCCTTTCCTTTCTGTCTCCTGATAATGCTCTTTCTATTCCTGGGTTTTCTGGAGTATTTCTGGAGTATAGAACCAGTATTTTTGGTTCTATTAAGACTCAGGAACCTGGCTCCACACTGCTGGTGTCTGAATGACTCAGAAATTCCATAATGAGATGCTATTACTAGGATTGCCTCCAGAGGTTTCATTTCACAGTCACAGAGTAAGTCCCACAGTCCTGCGCCCAAGCTTTTGGAAGCTGTTTGTTGCCTTCAGCCCTACTGGCTTCCCCACTGTGCCCACTCACATGTCTCCTGCTCTAAATGGACACAAAGTACATCCAGTTTTTAAACAGTTTCTCTCCCCACTGTCCTGCCAAAAGAATTCAAACTTTAAGTGTTAAAATGGTGAAGAACAAATGAAAAACAAATTCATTCAGTTGCAAAACAGCCTGAATACAACAATATTTGAAAAACATGTGGTAATAAACTCTTCTGACACAGAGATATAATAATATGGTGTGTGGTATACAGGTGTATAGTAATAGAAACAAGCATTAGCTTCTCCAAGAAAAGAAGCTATGGGTCTATGAGAAACGTTTTAGTTGTCATCATAGTAAAGGTGAAGAGTCAAATGTCTGTGGTGAATGAAACATCAAAGATACTATTATCCAAGAATAAGAGACCAGATGGAAATAGACACAATATGTAGTCCATCTCTCTCCCTCCAACACACAAATTCATTAAGCAGCTGTGTTCTGTGGCAGCTCTTACTTCTAAGATATTTTTGTTCACAGAATTTAGATATCTAACATGTGT
Organism: Enhydra lutris kenyoni; assembly: GCF_002288905.1. Lineage (NCBI taxonomy): Eukaryota > Metazoa > Chordata > Mammalia > Carnivora > Mustelidae > Enhydra > Enhydra lutris. The sequence goes on from NW_019154093.1 coordinate 42,747,242, forward strand.
CTAAAAATCATTATGCTCCATTAGAACAGTGACCAAATTTTGGGTTCCCTTAAAATTTTGTAAGACTAGAATAATAAACTCTATATGGGAAATGCAAAATATATATACATATATATATATTCTGCTCTTTGAACACAGTAGCTTATTCCTGCTTTAAAGACTTAATGTTTTGCTATTCCTCTGTCTGAAGTGCCATGTCCTCAATCTTTGTATAGCTAGTTCCTCCTTACCACTCAAGTCTCATTTCATTTGTCAGCTCTATAAAGAGGTCTACTGTGGCCACAAAGTCTAAATTAGAGCCCACCCCCATCCTCAGCTATGCATTATCACATCATACTGATTTGTTTTCTTTCTCATAGTTTTCACTTTGTGATACTGTCAGTTCATTTTTCATATGTTGTCTGCCCTGTCTCTTCCTTCTTCCAAAAAAACAGGTGCTGTATCTATCTTGCTTATCACTATGTATTTAATGCCTATAAGATATTGGGCAAATAACAGATGACCAATAAATATTTGTTGAATGAAAATAAATCAATACTAGTCTTTGGAATAGCAGCCACATAAGACTTCCACAGCTAAGAGGTCGTTTTCTCCCACCACTTGTACTTCCTACATTGAACCATAAAGTTTTTTTCAGTTGCCTGTATCTTTTATTATCTAATTCCTTGAGGACAAGGACATCTTATCTTTGTGTTATCACCAACTAGCATAATTCTTATCACAGAGTTACGTGTATTAAAAATATTTGTTCAATGAATAAAGGAAAATGAGGCTGAGGAGGAAGCAGAGTGACATAGAACCTATGGAAAAACACAAGAGGCTGCAGGGTAGCCATAGCACTATCATATTTGAGGCAAAACAGTCACCATATATAAGTAAAGCCTCACTAATAGGTTTTAACTCTAGGACTTTAAAGTCATATTTAAAACTCTTGCTGAGAAGCTATCCAAATTCTATACCATTTTCAGATGACAGTGGTATGATATGGGAGTTCAAATTCCTAAATACAACTCTCAGCTAATAAGGAAATAGCATCAGAGTTCTCTGAGCTACTTGTACTACTACGGCTTTTGGAATATACCTCAGACCAATTTTCAATTCAATTAGTTTTTATGAAGTGTCCACAGAGGGCATGACACTGTATGCAGTGCAGATCCAAGTATTCTAGGTCAAGGCAGGTCAAAGATTTATAGGTCCCAGTGTAAAAAGCTCAGTTTATTCTGTTTATCTCATTCATTTTATGTTAGAGCAAAGCCATTAAAATGTTATGACCATTTGCTTGACCTGTGGGTCCAAGTCTGAAAAAATAAAGTCCAAATTGCTACAGTTAGCAGCCTATGATAAAGGTCATATATTATCTTCTCAGGACATGGGGATGGACTTTGTTCATTTTATTTATTTTTTAATGGAAAAATCTGAAAGGTGCAGATTAGAAGAATATTAACATTTATAAGCACAGCCATGAGAGAAATAACCCCATTCTTTAAAACCAGAATGTCATCAAAGGAGCAGATGCTCTAGCTAGTGGTATTATTGGGGGTGGGGGGAAAGACTGCCCTTGTCGTTAATTACTCACATATATACTGAATGCAGATCTCTGTCCTTCAAGGGAATTATAAGTCAAATGACAAAATAATACATGAGTACAAAAGTTATAAAGCAATCACAAGTAGAATGTACTGAATATCATTCACACCAAAAGCTGCAGGATTTCAGTGGAGGGAAGATACACTGAGACTGGGGTTAGAAGGGGTGGTTCCTGAGCAGGGCCATTAAGCAAGGAACACTACCACTTTATGTAACAGTAAAGTGTTTCCCCAAAACTTGAGAGTACACAAAATGCTGCTTTCCAAGAGTTAAACTAAGAAATCAACACAAAATTAAAGCAGAAATGTACATAATCAGTTCAATGATATTATAAGCCTCCTAGTCCAGCAAGCCTGATTTTAAACTTATTGACTTTATTTACATATCTAAAGAGAATTGCAAATAATGATCAAACAGCTCTGCCCTTCAAGCACACTCAAGGTTAGAGCACCAAATCAAACTCATGTAAGGATCCCACTCCATTGAGAGACACCATAGGCAGCCAGCCCCTGATGCCATTAGATATTCTACTCATGCAATTCCCTTGTTCGAACTATACACTCATCAAGCAACCTTTTAATAATTGGGTTTCTCATGCAGTTTGCCTAAAGGGAGCAATGTGCTGGTCAGGCCAACATGAACACCAGGTCTGCTAAGCATTGAATTTCTTAATGTAAATTACTGCATTGGTATTCTGGTATTATACATCAGTCCCTTGTAACTTTGTTAGTGCCAGTTATCATCCCTGAGTTGTAATTCTAGGGTACTGATATAATAAATTTTCAGGCCCTGCAGAAGTATACAGGACTGGTTTGATTCAACAGAAAGTTCATTCAAGGGTTTAGAAACTCCATAGAGAAAGAGACAGAGCAAGAGACAGACAGACAGAGCATGGGGTGGAAAAGTAGTTTAGGCAGATATAGTAAGATAAATTTGTGTAGGGATGTGAATATATATTAGGCATGGGAATTAATGTTTAGCAGTGGGAACTCACTGGTGAAATTTGAATAGAGGGTACAACATGATCAAAACTGTTACTACTTAGCAGAACCCATGGTTTAATTGAAGAATAAGCCAAGCAAACAACTAATTACAATACAGTATTGTAAGTACACAGAGTATTCTGAGAGCACCAAGAAAGTACATACAGTTTACTTTAGAGATGACCAGGGAGTATTTCTCAGAAGAGAAAACTTACATTTTTTTAAGGTTTTATTTATTTATTTACTTATTTTAATATTTCATTTATTTATTTGGCAGAGAGAGAGAGCACAAGCAGGGGGAGTGGAAGAGGGAGAAGGAGGCTCCCCACTGAGCAGAGAGCCCAATGCGGGCCTTGATCTCAGGACCTTGGGATCATGACATGAGCCAAAGGCAGATGCTTTGAGCCACCCAGGCACACCCAGACCCCTAAAGTTTTTTATTACACTTTAATATGCTTTAAAATTTTCCTCTTTATTTACATACTTTTTTAGTTAAAAGAAATATATCAATATTTCAAAGAGCCTCAGAAGTATATTCCTGACTTTGTACTAAATATTCCTCCCTGGGTATGCCACAGGAATTCCAAATTCAACACTTCTAAATCTAAACTTACTTACGGTTTTCTCTACCCTTCGTAACCATCCTTCTTCTCCTCCTGTGTTCCCTGATTTGGTAATCATAACCACAGCCCATTGACTATCAGGCCCAGTCATGCTAAATTCTCTCTTCTACCCCCAACATACAGTCAGTACAAAAGCCTTAAAAGTTTTGCTTTATCATTAGCTCTTAAACTTCTCTCCCAGGGCCACTGTCTTAGTCCATGTTTTAATCATTTCTCAGCTAGATTACTGAAATAAGTCTTCTAAATGGTACCCTGCCTTTATTCCAACTAGCTTCCATCCTTCCCAGCACATCTCCAGTTTTGAAGCTAGGGTAATAGTTCACTTAGTTGTACAACAAATACATATGTGTCAGGGACTTTCTAAATCCAGGGGATAGAATGATCAACAAAACAGACAAGGTTCTTGCTTTTCATTGACCTGATATTTTAGACTGGGCATTAACTATGTAAGCAAAGAAAGGACTAAAGCAGTTTTTCAGTAGTGATAAATATTATAAAGTAAATACAACTAAGTGATGTGGCAGAGAGTGACTATGTTCATTAACTAGAATTTAAATAAAAAGTTGAAGCTACTAAAAATGGCAGGGGGGAGAGTGACTGGGAGCCTGGGTTGTCATTAAGACCTCTTAGGCAATGGCAGTTAGGAGAGGGATGATAAGAAGCAGCCAGCCATATAAAGGTCTGGGGGCAAAACATTTCAGGTAGAGGAATAACAATCACAAAGTCTCCAAGATGGATGTAAGTTCAGAATGTTCAAAAATTTCAAAGAATCCAAGTACAGCTACAATGAAAGGATAAAGAGAGAAAGAGTGGTAGAGAAAAAATATCAGTGAATTACACAAAGGGCACTCATATAAGGCCCAGTAAGTTTGAGAACTTATCAAAGTGCTATGGGAAGCTATTGAAAATATATAAGTAGAAGAGCTGCATAATTTCATCTATGATTTGAAAGTTCACTCAGGGTCTTGTGTGGATAAGGTTTAAGAAAAGCAGGAGTGTAAAAAGGAAGACCATTCTAGTATCCAGTGCAAAAGTATAGGCAGGATGTATAGAGACATGGATGAAGGTGGTAGCGGGAAAGACAGAGAAGCCATTGGCCTGGAGATATATTGTGAAGCAAAAGCCAGTAAGACTTCCTAATGGAGTGAATGTGGGAGATGAAAAAAAAAAAATAAGAACCAAGGATCTGTAACCTAATGGATATTGGTATTATTTTCTGAAATGGAAAAAACTGAGGGGGGAGGTTTAGAATTTGGGGATCAAATTCTAAATCAAGAATCAAGAGCTTGGTTGGGCCACATTAAGTGTGAGTAAGTACTAAGAATTCAAAGAGACATGTCAAGTAGGCAGAGAAATCCAGAAATACCCAGGTCAATGGAAGAGTCATTGGTAACAATACAAGCTTGGGAGTCAATGACATACAAATAATACTTAAAGTTATTGGCTTAGTCTAAAAATAGACTAGAGAAGGAGAACAGTAGATGGCCAAGGACCAAGTCTTATGTCATTCCAACATTTGGAGATCAAGCCAAGATTGAGAAAACTGAAAAGTAGAGGCCAATAAGGTAAAAGAAGCTTCAGGTGAGTATGAGGTCAAAAAAACCAAGAGAAAAGAATGTTTCAAAAAATAGAATGGTCACCTTTGTCAAATGTTGCTGCAAGGTTAAAACAAAAGACACCACCCACTACACCTGGAAAGATGGAAATCATTGGTAACCTTCAGAAAATCAATGTGAGGAGAGTGTTAGAGAATAAATCACTACTGGAGAGAACGTGAGGGAAGAGAGGAAGTTACAAGCCATTTTGACTTGTAAAATAGTTTGAAATAAAAAGCCTATATCCACAGCACTCCCTTTGAAAACTTTAAAATAGTCTCCAAATATGAAAGGAAATGGAAGGAAATAAAAATAATGATGTTATAATTGGTATAACCAAAAAAGCACACCAATTATTTCAACAAGTAGCCAATGAGAACTGCATAAATTTAAGAGAAAGCATTATATTCTCACAATAACTTGAGATGTGTACTTGATAATGGCACTTCAGAATTCACAAGAGGATATCAGTACAGTACTTTACATGTTTATCACTTAGGCCAGAAGCTGGATTCTTCCTTCTATGCTTTGGCATTAATTGAATCAGTCGTGAAATTTCAAGGTTGGAAAGGACTTAGAGGTCATTTAGTCCAGCTCTTTTGTGTGAGTGAATCCCCTCTACCACATCCCTAACGAGCCCTGCTTCTTTCTCTTCTTGAACTGTTTAAATGATAGTGGATTTGTCACATCTTCCCAATGCTTTAGGTAGAAATAAAGGCATCTTATTACATTTCAGACAGATTTTCTACCCTTCATAATAATAGTTATTTTCAGCATTGTGAAACCTACCAATTTGATTAGTATCAGTCATATGTCCTTCATCTGTTTTGTTTATAAAGGGAAAAAGGCAATTATGGAATATGTAGGCCTTTTATTTCTATTTACCTGTCTACCTATATGCTGCCTCTTTCCAGAAAAAAAGAAAACTTAAATGAAATGACTTAAAACACCTGGGTGCAACAGTTATTAAAACAGAAATAGAAATTCAAACTCCCAAAAATAAATTCTTGACTCAAAGACTAATGTAGTTGCTGGCATTGAAATTAAATTTATCAGTGGGCTTTCTCGAATTCAGTACAAAAGGAGAAATATAGTGGATTACACAGTTCTCCTTATCTAACAGAAGAAAGTATACTAATTCTCCATTAAATAAAAATTTTTTCTTTGTTCTAAATCACACATGGAATTTCTCATGTAGCATCTTACAAAAGAGGCTTATTTCTTTGTTTTCTATTTGCATTCATTTCACTGCCACTTCATTTTACCAAGCTCATAATCTCAATCCAATGTTTAAAAAAAAAAACTTTCTGGGGCACCTGGGTGGCTCAGTGGGTGAAGCCTCTGCCTTCGGCTCAGGTCATGATCCCAGGGTCCTGGGATCGAGGCCCGCATCAGGCTCTCTGCTCAGCAGGGAGCCTGCTTCCCTCTCTCTCTCTGCCTGCCTCTCTGCCTACTTGTGATCTCTCTCTGTCAAAAAAATAAATAAAGTCTTAAAAAAAAAAAACTTTTTAAAAAAATCTGTTGAATATAGGGGACAAAGCCTGAGCACTGGATAACTACTTTTCAAAAGGGACTGGAAAAACAACTTAAACTATCAAAATCACCCTTCGGTGGAGAGGATCAATCTTACGGGTCATTGGTTCCCATAGGTCCAATTCTTAGTAGATGGGAACAAATGAGAAACTGAGTTAATATCTCCCATGGCCCTACCATCACTCCTTCACCTCTCCTAGAAATAACTACAGTTGAGTGATCACTAGGTACAAATGATATCCTTGTGGATGGAGACAGGTGTACAGAACAGGGTCGACTGACAAGGAGAGAATGCTGGAAAGGCTGTCCTGAATATCTGATAATAATGTGGATCTCTATGAGGGGAAGTGGTATCTGTAAGCAAAAGGCATTATTAAAGCTGGCCATGCTGCCCAAGGTAATGTGAAGAATCTGGGCTTTCTCATTTGCTCATAAAACACCCCCAATTACTTTCCCAGGAAGGGCATTATAGAAAAGTTACAAATGGGTCAACTGTGTCTTCCTAGAGTTAAGCCCCTGTGGTTTTACAACATTTTCCCCTGGTCTTGGATTTAAGAATGGGGGAGGTATGCCCAAATAATGACCATTTCACCTTTGAAGGCCTCTGTGGTGCCTAAATCATCCCTTAGTAAAAAATAAATTACCTTCTTCATAGTGATTATCACAGTAGTTTAGACTTTACCTGGATTACCTGCTTCCATCATTAAACTCTAAATAACTAAAGTCAGATCTCAACTTCTTCCCCACACCTAAAGCCAGCCAGGCGTAACTCTGCCTTCTTCTCTATGGCTACAAAAGGCACACCTTTAATCTGTATTTTGTCTGTCCAAATGTGGCAGCACGTTATTATTACTATTATTATTATTATTATTATTATTATTATTGCTACAACTACTACTACTGTTGAATCCGATTCTATCTAGAGGTCCCTTAGGGCCAATAAGCTAGATTCAATTCTCACAAATTAGTTATTGTAAAATCAATGCAAATGCAGTAAAAGTAACCTACATACTGAATGGGGCTGTTTGTATACCAGACAACAGAATGTACCCATGGTGTTATCATGGAAAGAATGAGAGATTTCAGACTTAATCTAAAGAAGGCACTGGTACACCTTCAATAAATAATCCCAAACAAACGACTTGGCTTTTTGCAGCATTAGAATACACTGAATGCATATTTGTTTAGAGCTGGGATATTGTGGGCATTAACAGTAAATGCTAATGAACATGCTGATGGTTGGCAAGAGCAAACAAGCATGCTGATCATTATTCCATCTAGCAGTTTATCGACATACAAATACCAGAAATCAAAGGCAAAGCTAAGCAAAACCCAGCTACCAACAGCATGATTTTCTCCTCATTTTTACCTATTCTACCCTGCAAACCCCTTCCTGATTAGCAGGAAGCCTGGGAATAGAGGGTGAAAGTAATAATAAAAGAGACCTGTGAATTACTGAATAGTCTTTACATGCCACACAACTTTGAGAGAGAAGCACCAGTTGAAATAAGTACCTATTTCCCCAGAGCAGTCTAAAGTATCTGAAGCTTACACGATGCAGTGGTGAATGGTGGTCTCTAAAAAAGCTTTCTGCTTTTGGAAACTGGGTAGCAGAAATACCTAGTGTGGAAGAAGTTGGCATAGCAACTCTGCATTGCAGTGGTGAAACACAGAGTAAACAGGTGAACAAAACAACGGCTGCAACGTGTTTGCTTCTCTACAGAGTGATTATGTCTTGTAGAACATTTTTAAGCTTCTCTTTTTAAGCAATACAAACTCTTTGGTCTAATAATTTGAATACATTTCAGTTCCTGAATAGGAAAGGATATTCATGAGTCATGAAAATATTTATTTTCCATATTTTCTTTACACAAATAAGGTGAAATTTTGGCTAAAAATAAGTCATTTCTCCTTCAGAGCAGATACAATTTTCCAGTGACCAGAAAATGGTACCAAAAGTAAGCCTTCTGTGTTTGTTAAAAAATATATTTCAAGGAAAAGAATTGCTTACCTTTTGGCAATAGGCCCCTTGAAATTAGGATCAAATGTCCTTGGATTACCTGCATTTAAAACAAAGACTTTTTAAGCATGTATGCCAATGAAATCACAATAAATATATATGAAATATTAATAAAGAAAAATCTACATCTTGGCTACTGCCCAGCACACTGTTGAATTCATCCTTTGGTCCAGGGAAACATCAATTATGCCTTGGTTACATCTGCCAATCCTTTCCCTCTCTCCGATAAGAAGCAAGACTGGGAAGACTTAAGGACCATAGTCTATGCATAGCGTACACATATCTCCCACTGTTCTATGTGGAAATATTATAGATTCCATTCAGGGCAACAAAACTCGCAGCCCTTCTGGTCTGCAAAGCCATTCTACCATCTGCCATCCCCAAGTATTGCTGAGTGCTCACAAGATGCACAGTATAATAGAGATGCCTGCTTATTTAGTTCTCCCCTTTCTCTCAGTAGATAAGGCTTTCCTTCAAGAAGTTGAAATATTGGGAAGGAGTCAAGATGACGGAGAAGTAGCAGGCTGAGACTACTTCAGGTAGCGGGAGATCAGCTAAATAGCTTATCTAAAGATTGCAAACACCTACAAATCCAACGGGAGATTGAAGAGAAGAAGAACAACAACTCTAGAAACAGAAAATCAACCACTTTCTGAAAGGTAGGACTGGCGGAGAAGTGAATCCAAAGCGACGGGAAGATAGACCGCGGGGGGAGGGGCCAGCTCCCGGCAAGCGGCGGAGCAACGGAGCACAAAACCAGGACTTTTAAAAGTCTGTTCTGCTGAGGGACATCTCTCCAGAGCCTTAACCGGGGTGAAGCCCAGGCGGGGTCAGCGCGGCCTCAGGTCCTGCAGGGTCACAGAAGGATCAGGGGTTTCTGAGTGTCGCAGAGCTTACAGGTATTAGAACGGGGAAGCTGGCTACAGAGACAGAGCCGAGGAGTGAGCTCTCAGCTCGGGGTTACCTTGAACTGGTTGCAGGCTCGGTCAGCTCGGAGCACGGCCGGAGGCCAGGGTGACTGGAGTAATTGGGCGCTGTTCTCTGAGGGCGCACTGAAGAGTGGGGCCCCGGGCTCTTGGCTCCTCTGGACAGGAGACCGGGAGGCCACCATCTTCATTCCCGCCCTCTGGAACTCTACGGAAAGCGCTCAGGGAACAAAAGCTCCCGAAAGCAAACCCAGCAAACCCGAGCGGATTACTCAGCCCCGAGTAAGGGCGGTGCAACTCCGCCTGGGGCAATGACACTTGAGAATCACTACAACAGGCCCCTCCCCCAGAAGATCAACAAGAAACCCAGCCAGGACCAAGTTCACCTACCAAGGAGTACAGTTTCAATACCAAGGAGAGCAGTGGAATTCCAGAGGAGGAGAAAGCAAAGCACGGAACTCATGGCTTTCTCCCCATGATTCTTTAGCTTTGCAGTAAATTTAATTTCTTTTTCTTTTTCAATTTTTTTTCTCTTCTTCTGCTAAATTTTTTTAACTTTTACCGTTTTCTTTTTTAACGTTTTTTAAATAGTTTATCTAATATATATATATTTTTCCCTTTTTATATTTTTTCTTTATTGGTTTTCTTTTTTTAATTGTTTCTTTTTTTTTTTTCTTTCTGAACCTCTTTTTACCCCCTTTCTCCCCCTCACGATTTGGGATCTCTTCTGATTTGGCTAAAGCATATTTTTCTGGGGTTGTTGCTACCCTTTTAGTATTTTACTTGCTCCCTCATATACTCTTATCTGGACAAAATGACAAGGCAGAAAAATTCACCACAAAAAAAAAGAACAAGAGGCAGTACCAAAGGCTAGGGACCTAATCAATACAGACATTGGTAATATGTCAGATATAGAGTTCAGAATGATGATTCTCAAGGTTCTAGCCAGGCTCGAAAAAGGCATGGAAGATATTAAAGCAACACTCTCGGGAGATATAAAAGCCCTTTCTGGAGAAATAAAAGAACTAAAATCTAACCAAGTTGAAAGCAAAAAAGCTATTAATGAGGTGCAATCAAAAATGGAGGCTCTCACTGCTAGGATAAATGAGGCAGAAGAAAGAATTAGTGATATAGAAGACCAAATGACAGAGAATAAAGAAACTGAGCAAAAGAGGGACAAACAGCTACTGGACCATGAGGGGAGAATTTGAGAGATAAGTGACACCATAAGACGAAACAACATTAGAATAATTGGGATTCCAGAAGAAGAGGAAACAGAGAGGGGAGAAGAAGGTATATTGGAGAGAATTATTGGAAAGAATTTCCCCAATATGGCAAAGGGAACAAGCATCAAAATCCAGGAGGTTCAGAGAACCCCCCTCAAAATCAATAAGAATAGGTCCACACCCCGTCACCTAATAGTAAAATTTACAAGTCTTAGTGACAAAGAAAAGATCCTGAAAGCAGCCCGGGAAAAGAAGTCTGTAATGTACAATGGTAAAAAAATTAGATTGGCAGCAGACTTATCCACAGAGACCTGGCAGGCCAGAAAGAGCTGGCATGATATATTCAGAGTACTAAACGAGAAAAACATGCAGCCAAGAATACTATATCCAGCTAGGCTATCATTGAAAATAGGAGGAGAGATTAAAAGCTTCCAGGACAAACAAAAACTGAAAGAATTTGCAAATACCAAACCAGCTCTACAGGAAATATTGAAAGGGGTCCTCTAAGCAAAGAGAGACCCTAAAAGTAGTAGATCAGAAAGAAACAGAGACAATATACAATAACAGTCACCTTACAGGCAATACAATGGCACTAAATTCATATCTCTCAATACTTACCCTGAATGTTAATGGGCTAAATGCCCCAATCAAAAGACACAGGGTATCAGAATGGATAAGAAAACAAAACCCATCTATATGTTGCCTACAAGAAACTCATCTTAAATCCGAAGACACCTCCAGATTTAAAGTGAGGGTGTGGAAAAGAATTTACCATGCTAATGGACATCAGAAAAAAGCAGGAGTGGCAATCCTTATATCAGATCAATTAGATTTTAAGCCAAAGACTATAATAAGAGATGAGGAAGGACACTATATCATACTCAAAGGAACTGTCCAACAAGAAGATCTAACAATTTCAAATATCTATGCCCCTAACGTGGGAGCAGCCAACTATATAAACCAATTAATAACAAAATCAAAGAAACACATCGACAATAATACAATAATAGTAGGGGACTTTAACACTCCCCTCACTGAAATGGACAGATCATCCAAGCAAAAGATCAACAAGGAAATCAAGGCCTTAAATGACACACTGGACCAGATGGACATCACAGTTATATTCAGAACATTTCATCCCAAAGCAACAGAATACACATTCTTCTCTAGTGCACATGGAACATTCTCCAGAATAGATCATATTCTCGGTCCTAAATCAGGTCTCAACCGTTATCAAAAGATTGGAATCATTCCCTGCATATTTTCAGACCACAATGCTCTGAAGCTAGAACTCAATCACAAGAGGAAATTTGGAAAGAACCCAAATACATGGAGACTAAACAGCATCCTTCTAAAGAATGAATGGGTCAACCAGGAAATTAAAGAAGAGTTGAAAAAATTCATGGAAACAAATGATAATGAAAACACAACGGTTCAGAATCTGTGGGACACGACAAAGGCAGTCCTGAAAGGAAAATATATAGCGGTACAAGCCTTTCTCAAGAAACAAGAAAGGTCTCAGGTACACAACCTAACCCTACACCTAAAAGAGCTAGAGAAAGAACAAGAAAGAAACCCTAAACCCAGCAGGAGAAGAGAAATCATAAAGATCAGAGCAGAAATCAATGAAATAGAAACCAAAAAAACAATAGAACAAATCAACGAAACTAGGAGCTGGTTCTTTGAAAGAATAAGATCGATAAACCCCTGGCCAGACTTATCAAAAAGAGAAAGGACCCAAATAAATAAAATCATGAATGAAAGAGGAGAGATCACAACGAACACCAAAGAAATACAGACAATTATAAGAACATACTATGAGCAACTCTACGCCAACAAATTGGACAATCTGGAAGAAATGGATGCATTCCTAGAGACATATAAACTACCACAACTGAACCAGGAAGAAATAGAAAGCCTGAACAGACCCATAACCAGTAAGGAGATTGAAACAATCATCAAAAATCTCCAAACAAACAAAAGCCCGGGGTCAGAAGGCTTCCCAGGGGAATTCTACCAAACATTTAAAGAAGAACTAATTCCTATTCTCCTGAAACTGTTCCAAAAAATAGAAATGGAAGGAAAACTTCCAAACTCATTTTATGAGGCCAGCATCACCTTGATCCCAAAACCAGACAAGGATCCCATCAAAAAAGAGAACTACAGACCAATATCCTTGATGAACACAGATGCAAAAATTCTCGCCAAAATACTAGCCAATAGGATTCAACAGTACATTAAAAGGATTATTCACCACGACCAAGTGGGATTTATTCCAGGGCTGCAAGGTTGGTTCAACATCCGCAAATCAATCAATGTGATACAACACATTAATAAAAGAAAGAACAAGAACCATATGATACTCTCCATAGATGCTGAAAAAGCATTTGACAAAGTACAGCATCCCTTCCTGATCAAAACTCTTCAAAGTGCAGGGATAGAGGGCACATACCTCAATATTATCAAAGCCATCTATGAAAAACCCACCGCAAATATCATTCTCAACGGAGAAAAACTGAAAGCTTTTCCGCTAAGGTCAGGAACACGGCAGGGATGTCCGTTATCACCACTGCTATTCAACATAGTACTAGAAGTCCTAGCCTCAGCAATCAGACAACAAAAGGAAATTAAAGGCATCCAAATTGGCAAAGAAGAAGTCAAACTATCACTCTTCGCAGATGATATGATACTATATGTGGAAAACCCAAAAGACTCCACTCCAAAACTGCTAGAACTTGTACAGGAATTCAGTAAAGTGTCAGGATATAAAATCAATGCACAGAAATCAGTTGCATTTCTCTACACCAACAACAAGACAGAAGAAAGAGAAATTAAGGAGTCCATCCCATTTACAATTGCACCCAAAACTATAAGATACCTAGGAATAAACCTAACCAAAGAGACTAAGAATCTATACACCGAAAACTATAAAGTACTCATGAAAGAAATTGAGGAAGACACAAAGAAGTGGAAAAATGTTCCATGCTCCTGGATTGGAAGAATAAATATTGTGAAAATGTCTATGCTACCTAAAGCAATCTACACATTTAATGCAATTCCTATCAAAGTACCATCCATTTTTTTCAAAGAAATGGAACAAATAATCCTAAAATTTATATGGAACCAGAAAAGACCTCGAATAGCCAAAGCAATATTGAAAAAGAAAGCCAAAGTTGGTGGCATCACAATTCCGGACTTCAAGCTCTATTACAAAGCTGTCATCATCAAGACAGCATGGTACTGGCACAAAAACAGACACATAGATCAATGGAACAGAATAGAGAGCCCAGAAATAGACCCTCAACTCTATGGTCAACTCATCTTCGACAAAGCAGGAAAGAATGTCCAGTGGAAAAAAGACAGCCTCTTCAACAAATGGTGTTGGGAAAATTGGACAGCCACATGCAGAAAAATGAAATTGGATCATTTCCTTACACCACACACGAAAATAGACTCAAAATGGATGAAGGATCTCAATGTGAGAAAGGAATCCATCAAAATCCTTGAGGAGAACACAGGCAGCAACCTCTTTGACCTCAGCCACAGCAACATCTTCCTAGGAACATCGCCAAAGGCAAGGGAAGCAAGGGCAAAAATGAACTATTGGGATTTTATCAAGATCAAAAGCTTTTGCACAGCAAAGGAAACCGTTAACAAAACCAAAAGACAACTGACAGAATGGGAGAAGATACTTGCAAATGACATATCAGATAAAGGGCTAGTGTCCAAAATCCATAAAGAACTTAGCCAACTCAACACCCAAAGAACAAATAATCCAATCAAGAAATGGGCAGAGGACATGAACAGACATTTCTGCAAAGAAGACATTCAGATGGCCAACAGACACATGAAAAAGTGCTCCATATCACTCGGCATCAGGGAAATACAAATCAAAACCACAATGAGATATCACCTCACACCAGTCAGAATGGCTAAAATTAACAAGTCAGGAAATGACAGATGCTGGCGAGGATGCAGAGAAAGGGGAACCCTCCTACACTGTTGGTGGGAATGCAAGCTGGTGCAACCACTCTGGAAAACAGCATGGAGGTTCCTCAAAATGTTGAAAATAGAACTCCCCTATGACCCAGCAATTGCACTGCTGGGTATTTACCCTAAAGATACAAACGTAGTGATCCGAAGGGGCACGTGCACCCGAATGTTTATAGCAGCAATGTCTACAATAGCCAAACTATGGAAAGAACCTAGATGTCCATCAACAGACGAATGGATAAAGAAGATGTGGTATATATACACAATGCAATACTATGCAGCCATCAAAAGAAATGAAATCTTGCCATTTGCAACGACATGGATGGAACTAGAGGGTATCATGCTTAGCGAAATAAGTCAATCGGAGAAAGACAACTATCATATGATCTCCCTGATATGAGGGAGAGGAGATGCAACATGGTGGGTTAAGGGGGTAGGAGAAGAGTAAATGAAACAAGATGGGATTGGGAGGGAGACAAACCATACGTGACTCTTAATCTCACAAAACAAACTGAGGGTTGATGGGGGGAGGGGGGTTGGGGGGGTGGGGTTATGGACATGGGGGAGGGTACGTGCTCTGGTGAGTGCTGTGAAGTGTGTAAACCTGGCGATTCACAGACCTGTACCCCTGGGGATAAAAATATATTATATGTTTATAAAAAATAAAATAAAAAAAAAGAAGTTGAAATATTAGCTGGGTCTGCCACATTGGCTATATGGTATATACCAGTCATTATTATATTATATAAATATTATTTTTAATTGAGTTTTTGAAGATCCTATTGACAGGCTTCATGCCATCTGGGGAGATGTCATTTATTACTGCATCATGAATGTGATATACTATCCCTGTTTTTAAACAGGACAAGGTACACACAGAATGGCCTTTTCCCATGACATGCATTGTGTAATGAGACCCAGGACACGAAGTTCTGTAAAATCTTTTCTGGTCAGTGACCTGTATTTTGCAATCCCAAACCCCTGATGCTTCTCTCCCAACCTAAGCATTCCCACCACTTCCTCTAGGGATTTGTCCCTGTGAGAAGGACTCATCCTGAAATTAAACAGAGCATTTCAAAAGGGACTGGCAAAAATCCCCATGTGTCAGGAATCCAACTCTGCCTGTAAATGGGGACATGAGTTCTGAGGACTCATAGGCCTCTTTGGTGTAATCACAGGCTGACTAAAAGACAACAGGAAGATAAGGCACACATGGAACAGAAATCTAAGAGTCAGTGAATATTTATAAAGAACCTATGATATGCCAAGGGCACCAGCACCACAGAAGTTATATAAGGCATTGTCCCCATCTTGGAGACCTTAATTGGTGGGACAAGATCAACATTTGAGTCATTCAACAAATACTTCTTGAGAATCTTTATTTACCAGGCCCTGTGTTGTAACATATGAACAGTGAATATACCAAATGAAACAATTAATCAAGAACTCGATTGTGTGGCTATTTTCCTTAAGTGTTACAAGAGTTCTGAGAAAGTCGGTTTCATCAAGGACTAGAACAGTCAAGAGGGTCTCATTCAAGGAGTGAGATTATGAAAGCTTAGAATAAAACAAGAGCAAAAAGAGAAACACTTTGGGTGGATGAAACTAGAATTCTGTTAAATTCAGTAATTATTTATTGATCATCTGTTATGTGTTCTGCATTAAAATAGATGCTGCAGGGGATACAAGATTGCTGAAACAGTCTCTGTCTTCAACAAGCTAACAAACTGATGAGCAGGGAGAGAAATAAGAAAAGTACAAGAATTGCTACAATACAAAGCAGAACATGATATCATAAGAAGGGTACAAAGAAAGTGTTATGAGAGTTCCAGGGAAGAAAAGGTCACTTTTGGTTGAGATTAGTAAGGAAGGGTTCCTAGAGCCATAACATTTGGGGATGGAAGGGTGTAGTTTAGACCTGTAGCAATGAATGAAGTCATGTAGCAATGAATGAAGGTAGAGATGATTAGCGTGGTTGTGTGGATGGTGAAAAACTCAGTCTGACTGGGGGTAATAGGATAATAGGAGGGGAAAATAAAGCTGAATAGATACTACAGAATCATACTACAGAAAGCTTGAAAAATTGGGATGGAATTTATTTTATACATCCTAGGCCACTGGGAGCCATACAAGGATTTTGAACAAAGGAATGACATGGTAAAAGCAGTGCTTAAAGAGAGCAATCTACCAGCAGTATACAAGTTGTAGGGCAAAATGCAAAGTCAAGGAGATCAATTTCGGAGTCTATTGTAATAATAGAGGTGAAGTAATGTGAGCCACTGCCCATGTGGTGGCAGGAGTGATGGAAAAAGAGATTCAAGATTCATCACGAAGCAGTTGTGTGGCATAGAAACAATCATTTCACCTCTGAGTCTTGGTTCCATATTTGTAAATGGGGATAACAACAGTGCTTATGCCATAAAGTTGTTATAAGGATTCAATGAATTAATACCTGCAAAAGTGCTTAGAACAGTGTCTGGCACTTAGTAAGTCCCCAGTGAACCTTCATCATTAGTCAATGTAATTACATGAAAAAATTAACAGAACTTCATGAATGACTTGGAGGGTAAAAGAAGTTAAAGATGGCTTCAAATCAAGTGACTACAGACCAAGAACCCGTAATTCTCAATCAGTTTTAGTCTTTCGCCTAGACTTAAGAAAGACTGATGCTACTGAAATAGTTTGGGAACATTAGCAGGTGGAAGAAATTGCAAAGTTGCTATAAGAAAAAGAACATGAGGTTGATTTTGAAGTGACATCTGACGTTATTCAGCCAGAGTTAAGAAACTGGAATCTTGGGTCAAGTCTTGAGATAAATACGTGGAAGTCACAAAGTTTATATCATGAAGTGATGAACTCCATAAAGGAGAGCTTCAGGATCTGTCAGTTATAACGTTATTATAACAACAAGAACAATAGTATTTAATATGTTTTTAGCATTAAATGCTAAGTGCTGTTCCAAGTTCTTATTAACATTATTATGTAGGTAGACTGAAAACCATTATTAGCCTATTAAAAAAAACAAGCCATAGAGAGACTAAGAACCTGTCCCACCTGGGATTACCACTCTGTCTAGTCAGATCCCGCTGGCCATACCTTACAATGCCAATACTTGTTTCTACTTCAAGGGAAGTGTGTAAAATATTTCCTGTTTGAAATGGTCTATATATACTTCAGTGTTGGGTTCTCTGACACACTGTCAACTTCTCTTTTCCTGACTGTTTGTCTGCTTTTGCCCAACTGGGAACTGACCTCTTCACAATTAAGGGTAAAAGGTAAAGTTAAACAGTTATAGGTAGGGAAACAGAAAAGTGACATTCAGGAAAGCGAAAGAATTCCAAGAAAGAGGGAAGATTATAAATTCCACAGAAAAATGATTAGTAAATGAATGTATCTGGGACTACTATAAGTACTTTGCACATGAAATTGCCATTTTGCACAGAGAAAACAATGTGAATTGTACTCCCTTGCACAGTGTATGTTATTTAATGCTCCATAATTCTGTAAGGTGTGCCATTGTTACTATTCCATTTTACAAGTGAGGAAATTGAGGTACAACGGGTGAGCTAATTTGCCCTAGCCCACTCAGCTAACAAGAGATGGAGGTGGGACTGAAAGGCACATGGTCTGACACCAAAGCCTATATTGAGCCACTTGGCAGGAAGTTGCTCACTGGTGATCTCAGAAATTCCACAGATAGGTGGGAAGAGGAGGCAGATGAAAAGGGATTAGCAACTTACATTGATCTTAAATTTTTCACTTTTTACATTAAAGATAGGCAAAACTGCTTTAAAAGTATCTAGGCTGAAGGGGCACCTGGCTGGCTCAGTCAGGAGAGCATGTGACTCAATCTCGGGGGTTGTGAGTTTGAGCCCCATGTTGGGTGAAGACATTACTTAAAAAAAAAAAAAAAAAAAGTATCTAGGCTGGCTTCCAATTTTGGTGTGATTTGTACCTTACAAAGTGAAAAAGTGGATCACAGTGTAAATGAAATGCTGTTGTCAAATCTGTCTGAAAAGCTGACACTTTCTGATTATAAATCCTGGCTCCCTTATATTTCAGCTGAAAATACACTAATGCCACAGTCGAATGATAAGATTTAGCTGATTCCATATAGTAATGACAGCTGGAAAGTGATGACTTCAGCCTGCCCCATGTGCTGGCAGAATTCATATTGTCATGCAAATTTTTTATTTCCTGAAATCAATACAGGCCCTTGCTTTCTCTGAGGCCCTCATGTTCTCTAATTGCATCGCTGGAATAAATAGACTGAAAGGCCAGCTAAGTGAAAAGACCCACAATGCTGAACTATCACACGGCTTAGCTAGCTGAATATAATTCATATTTCTAACTTACAGAAAAAGTAATTATAATTAGGTAATCATTTTAAGAGCTTCTTGAGTTCATGTGATTTTCAGATCACCAAAACTATTATGACAACAGAGTCACTAAAAAATATTCATTATAGAAGTTACACACTCGTTATTATAATTGTATTGCACAGTGCAAAAATTACACAATGCATTTTTTGTTACTAGAAATCATTCATGAGGATTAAGGAAAATAGTCCAGGTAATTAATTCAAATCATGGGTGGAGATTTCACATGACTCCTTGAATGCAACTGGTAAGATAAAGCAGCCAGGCATGCTTGGAAAGACTCTTTTCTTTAAAAGCAATCTGTTTCTGAAAGAAAAATGACAATGTAACTACCACTAATCAGTTATAAAGACCAAAAACCTGAAACCTTTACTTTTATTCCCTCAGGTATATTTTTCAGAGAATGTAGTGTGGTTTAGATATCAAAAAAGAGAACTCTACGGTGGGAAAAAGTAGGACTTGGAATTACTACAAATGACCAAGTCAGATAGCTTTCCAAAAAGCAAGGAAAAATGGTATACTACAAAATTAAGTCTTCCCTTAATATTCAACAGCAGCTACCGGAAAATTTTGAAACATGAAATACTTGTTTTAAACTTGATTTTTACAAACATGTTTATGGTTCTGTCTATAAGTGAGGACCCACCACTTCATCTAGGGAAAGAAGTCTCTTTCCTCCAAGTCTTAGCAAGGAATAAAGAACCATGTTCTTTGCCATTTCTTATAGGGAGATGTTCCTACTTCTCAGCCCAACACACATGGCCTCTCACAAAACAGGCCCCTCTTCCCAGCCTCATCTCCTACCATCCCTCACTTCAAACCTGATCCTATAGCAATTCTGTACTCCTATGATTCCAGCCCAAATCAGGTGTTTTGCATAGTGCCCTTTGAACAGTGTTCCTTCCCCCTCTTTGTGCTATTCACAATGGCTAAGGAAATCCTATAGTTCTTAGAAATTCCCACTCACCCTCTAGGAGAAGGACAAGGACAAAAACCTTCTACTGGCTACTGTGCCAGTGGGTGGGGCCTACTTTGATTAGAGACCAGTGCTGAGAACTTTCATATAAGCCCATCCCAACATAACTAATTCTATTCATCTCTGAGACACACATACTTCTGTTACTTGCATTATTGCACTTGGTACACTATGCCTTAAGGCATGTGCTGTGGTAGACAGATGCCCACACCCAAATCCCACAAATTTGTGAAGTATTTTAATTTACACAGCAAAAGGGACTTTGTGGGTATGATTGAGTTGAAGGCTATGAGATGGGGAGATTCTCTTGGATTATCTGGCTGAGCCCAATATAATTATGACAGTCCATACATGGGAAAGAAGGAGACAAAAACATCAAAGAAGGAGCTGTGACTATGAAAACAAGGTCAGACTGATATGATAGGAGAAAAACTCAACTGGCCATTGCTGGCTTTGAAGATAGAGAGAATCATGAGACAAGGAATGTGGCAGCCTCTAGAAGCTGGAAAAAGTAAGAAAATGGATTCTTCCTTAGAGCCTCTAGAAAGAAATGCAGCTAGGCCTGTACTTTCATTTTAGCCTACTGAGACCTATATTGGACTTCTGACCTCCAGAATTATAAGATAACAAATTTGTGTGATTATAAACCACCAGATTTGTGGTAACCAGTACAGCAGCAAGAGGAAGCTAATATGCATGACTGTTTCTCCTACTAGATGAATAGCTCCTTTAAGGCAGATACTAGATCTTGGTTGTTAGTCTAATGCTATTACCTACTTTGGTGCCTCATGTATACATATATAACAGGCACTCAATAGATGTTTCTGTAGTAAATTTTTATTAAATTTCAATGTAATTTTGAATTCATATCTTTAATTTAGTTTATGAAAATACAAATAGGAGATAAATCTTGACAATTACCAGCTAATCATTTTAGATGGAATTCAACCTGGATTAAAGGCAAGTTAATAGATTCCTAGAATTGCACTGATGTGAAAAATTACTCCATTAACTCAGCATCCAATCTGTAATGTCTTAGACTAACAGGAGTTAGCAAAGGAAGTAATGGAGACAATATCCCATACTGGTGAATAAAAATTGGGCATCAAATTTCTTGGTATCAAATGTCATCTCTGCCATCTATAAACTGTGATCTTGGGAGGATTCCCATTTTTGTCTGTGAACTTCCATTTTGTCATCTATTAAATGATAGATAGTAGCAAAAAATTTTTTTAAAAATAACAAAAGAAGGAAACAATTTCTGCCTTTGGGATGATCATTGGAAGCAGCAAGATATGTGTAAATTACCCTCATAACAAAGTAGGTCATTGTAGAATCAATGCAACCCAACTTAAGTCAAATTGTCACAGTGACTATAAGTGACAATAATTCTAGAAAGGTTTCCATGACTAAGCTGGATGTGACACTTATGGAATAACTTTTTGGAGGAGAGAAATTTTGAGGATGCTTAAAGGGAAGACTGTACCATGCGGGAAAGCTGGAAAAATCACATGCTCAGCCATCGCAAAGAGTTATTCCTGGGGGAGGAGACATGAGAGCAGTTAGAAGAAAAACACACATCATCCAGAGTTGGAGTAGGTTTTACGAATCTCCTCAAGTCTTCTGAGAAAGTAATACAACTAATATGTGTTTATGTAGCTGTATGATGCAGAAGAAATAGGAAAGTTAAGGCAGAGGGACAGACAAGAAGATTGCTGTCGTATTTCAGAGATAAGAGGGTAGAAGCCTGACGGAGGCTGCAGCAGTGAGAGAGGATGAGGCAATCCCAAAAGTACTGCAGAGGAACACACTTGGTGGGGGTGAAGGAAAGGGCAGGGCGCCATGCTTCATCACCTGATGACGGCAGTGCCTCTTGTAGAAAATGATGTGCATTCCAGAAACTCATCTAGGGCAAAAACATGACCCCACGTGGGACATGGCAAGATTAATGAAAATGCAAATGAGACTCCTTCCGCACTGATTCATGCCACACAATACTGTGGCACCATGACCTTATAGTGGTTGTTTTTCTCCCAGCCTGAGTAACTTCCTAAACATACAAAATAATAAATCACCCACTGTTACATCAAGAATGTCCAATCTCCTGCTTTAAGAAAGGGTTTTCTAATCTGTGGGGTTGGTTTCTATATAGTTTGCATCATCATTTGAAGTAATTCACTCTATATGAACACAAGTCATTAACATTCAGTTAAAATGGCAACCTTAGAAGTAATACCTAGAAGAAACAACCTCCACTTCCACTGAACAGGCAAAAGAAAACATTCATAAAGCACTCAGGCTGCTTCTTCATGGACTGATTTTATAGGCAGTGCTGAAAGATGCACGTTTAGGGGGCATTGGAAATGTACTTCTGAAAAAATGATTTTTCTTGACTACTGTGACAAAACAGTGAATTTGTGCTATAGAACAGCCATGAATTATTGGATAATCACATATCTTCTCAGAATAAATAAAATTCTGAATCAATATTGATTTAAAAAGAGAGTCTGGAAGCAAACAAGAACATGAATTGAGTTTGAAGGTTATGAGCTTGGGGTTTCTAATATTTCTTTCTAGCCATATTTGTATTTATTGCCCAACATGAGGTACTCAAAAAAAAAAAAAAGAGCAAAGACATACTCTAATTACGCTGGAGAAATTCCTTATTTTCTTTCAGTATCAGAGGTTATGCGTTTCATTATTACACAGGACGCTATTCCCTTGGCTCCTATAAAATATAACAATTTCACAATCAGAGATAGGAAATGAAGAGTATATTTGCTTGCCCTGAATATAAAAATAAGTGACTTCATCTTGCCTTTCCATCTGCAGAATTCAGGCAATAACACAGTAAATGAATAAAGTTTGGGAGAAATGATAGTTTTCATCATTATACAGATACAAAAATGAACTTCTGTAAAGAAGGAGAAAATTTTTTGAAGTTATAGTTGAGTAAAAGACTTTCTGTTGAATTTAGGAATAAACACTACTAAAGAAAAATAGCAAAAATTTGTCAATTTATCACAAATGCATAAAGCAGCTTGGTAGCTAGTGATAACATTTCTCCTACTTCTTCATATTGTTCACGGGTTATTGATGAGAACAAAATTAAGCTGCACATCAACTCTGACTTTTGCCACAACTCAAGATGGTGGAAAATAATAATCACTGGCAAAACATCCCTATCCCTGGGCCTGAATGTAGGGAAGAAAAACACAATTTAGCGCATACTATCTACCCACAAGACATCATGATCCAACAAATAAAAACTCAGGTGGAATACACTATTAGAATCTGTGTTAGATGAATGCCTCTATTTATAGGATAATTGGGGGAAAATTGTGGTAAACTACGTTCTTCCACCAATGGGTCAGACTAGTTACTTAGAATGACAAATGGGGGAATAGCAGACAACAGGGATTACACACAATTTACTGGATTGACCCACCCTAAATTGTTAAATGCATTCAGAGAAAAGAAAGAGAGAGATTAAGATTCTTCTTCCTCAGAGCTGGGATGGGGGGGAGTGGATGTGTGTTACAGAACAAGATAATCACTTGGAATGGATGCCTCGGGACTTACCTCACTTCCTCCTATAGTCCTGTCTCCTTGAATGGAGTCAAAAATAAAATAGCCCAGATTTTATACTTGTAAATTCTATGGAGCATCTGTGAGGAAGAAGTGCTCATGAGTATTTTTTCCTCACAAAATGGATTTTCTACAAAGAGACTGAACATATTGTGAACTCATTGTCAAAAGAAAACTTTGGTCTTACTTCTTTGACCTTCTATATAGATTTGGAGGTGGGAGTGAAAGAATAGGGAAGGAAAATCTAGCCCTCAAGACAAGGGTTTGCCTCATAATCTGCCATGATGGTTGTAAAACAAAACTGTGAAGATAAATCTGCAAGTAAAAGTTTACTTGTCAGCTCTAATTCCAGAAGTATGAGAGGTTCAACTCTCTCCATATCCAGAATCTATAAATTATGGATATAAAGCTTAAAGAGTATCTTCTAAAGAGCACTGAAAAGCTGACAAAGCAGTGAAGAAATACCAGGCCAAAATCTAAGTGAAAGTGGAGACCTGGAGAGAACAAGATACTACCAAAGCTACCATAGTCTCAAAGATATTTACCAACTTAGCAAATTCAAGGAACAAGGGGAACAGAAGACAGAGATCAGAGGCTGCTCAAGAGAAGAAGTCAAATGGGAAAACATCACTCCATTAAGTTGGAACCCCAAAGGGATACACCCTCAGGATGAAACCCACCTCACCCTTACCAAAATCACCTGACACTGAGCAGAAAGATGGGGGAAACACCTTCACTTGAATTTGCAGTGTATGTGAAGTAATCTCAAGTAGGTTCAATCTGTAGGTATTCCTAGGCAGCTGACAGACAAACAACAGACTTCTGATGGAATGTATCTTATTCTAAGAATTCTCACAAATAAATTTCCAAAGAAAATATATAGCAAACAATAAAAAAATATCAAATTATATAAAGAAACAAGATACCGTGAAAGAACTAGATATACACAGACAACAGAAATAGACCCAAAAAAGTCTCATATTCATATGATTACTCACAAATTATAAAACAACTAAGCTTACTGTTTTTTCTTTTTTTTCTTTTCAGCAATAAAAGACAAACGTGAAAATAAATGTGATGAACTATGTTTTTAAAACTACCTGGCAGATTCAGAAATGAAGCAAATTGAATCTGGAAGTGAAAAACACAATAAATAAAATGTACAATTCCATGGATAAGTTTGATAGCAGATTGGACACAGCTGAAGAGGCAATTGGCAAACAAGAAAGTAAGTCAAAATAAACTATTCAGAATATACAGAAAGAAACTAAGAATGGAAATTACTAAAGGCTAGTTGATAAAATGAGCATAGGGTGAAAGTTTTAATATATGTCAAATCAGATTTTAGATTTATTCAAGTACAATTTGTTCAAGAAAAAAGAATGAAATAAAGAAACTTCCAGGCAAAAAAAAAAAAAAAAAAAAAAAAGATTTGCCATCAATAGAGTCTAACATATATTAAGTATATATTTCTTTCAAAAAAAAAAAAAGATTTAATTACTTATTTTAGAAAGAGGGAAAGAGTACATGTGTGTGCAAGTGGGGGGAAGGGCAGAGAGAGAATCTTCAAGCAGACTACCCACTGAGAGCTGGATCCTGACTTGGGGCTCAATCCCATGCCCCATGAGATCATGACCTAAGCTGAAACCAAGAGTCAGATGTTCAACCAACTGAGCCACTCAGGTGCCCCTTAAGTAGTTATTTCTGAGAGAAGAAAAAGTGACCCAGATGGAAGGTCTTTGATGAAAGAAGAAATGAAGAACTCCAGGGGGGAAAAGGCATGATCACTGGCTATATAAAACAATAATAATAAAGTCTTGTGGGGTTAAATAAAATGAGAGAAAATTATTTCAATAAGAGAATGTAATCCAAAGATAAGGGTAAAATATTCATAAATTTTAACCTCAAAATTGTGCATGCAACAGTATGCATGCTGCAGTTTTTAAAAGAGTAGAACCACCATATATTACTTTGAAAACAGTGGAGGAAGGAAAATAGAATAAGAAAAATTAGCCAATCCAAAATCAAAGAAGAAAGAGAAGAAAAATAAACACAGAACAGTCAGAGGAATGAGAAAGCACAGTGTAATATGATGTATATTGTTATGGAGCAAATGTTTGTGTCTTCCCAAAATTCATATGTTGAAAGTCCTAATCCCCAATATAATGGTATTTGGAGATAGTGTCTTTGAGCAGTAATTAGATTTAGATGAGAATCCTAAGGCACCCACCTAAGGGTGGGATTAGTGTCCTTATAAGAAGAGGAAGAGAGATCAGAACTAACTCTCTCTGCCATGTGAGGACCTAGTGAGAGCCAAATTAACTGGTACCTTGATCTTGGACTTCCTAGTCTCCAGAATTGCAAGAAATAAATCTCTGTTGTTCAAACCACCCAGTCTATGACATTTTGTTATAGCAAACTAAGACATACATAAACTCAGATATATTGATACTACATTAACTATAAAGGACTAAATGTGCTTGTGAAAGATAAAAATTGTCATACTGGAAAAATAATTGAACAATATGCTGTATGTATATCCCCCAATAAAGGTTAAAGCAAATGGATGAAAAAGTAAATAGTATGTAAATTTTAACAAAAAGAAAGGAATTATAGGTAATGTCTGAGACAGAAATTAAGGTAAAAAGCATTAGTAGCAATAAAGAGGATCACTTCTAATGATAAAGTCCCATTAACAAAGAAGAGACAATAATTTTAAATACATGCACTTAACAAAATTTAAAATGTAAATGTTTAGAACTACATGGAGAAATAGACAAATCCACAACCATAGTAGGAAATTTTAACATACTTTCTCAGTATTTCTCACTATTATAAAACATTAAAAAAATCAGTAAATGTACATTCTCCTCAATAAATGGTGAAAGGACAATGGAAATCCATAAAGAAAAAAATAATAAACTTTGAGCCCTACTCACATCAGACACAAACATCAATTCTAGACAGAAAGACCTAAAGTGAAGGATAAAATTTAAAGACTTTATGACCTCAGAGAGAGGATTTATTAAGCAATAGTACAAAAAGTACTAGTCATAAAGGAAATAAGTGATAAATTTAACTACAATGAGAATAAGAAATTCTGTTCATCAAAAAATGCAATAAAGAGAGGGACATGACATCCATAGAGGGTAGTAGTGACAGGATAACATTTAATTATTAATACCGAGGATATATAAAGAACTATGGATCAAAGAGAAAAAGGCTGGTGGCAATAAAAAAAAAAGGAGCAAAAGACTTAGGCAGGAACTTCAGAGGAAGAAATCCAAATGGCAAATAAATAATAAAGTAGCATTCAATCTCATTAATAATTAGGCAGATATAAATGAAAACCACAAAAAGAAGTAACTATAGGCCCTGCAAACACTTGCAAAAAAGGGAAAAGTTTGATAATAGGATGTATTGACAAAGACATGGAATAGTGAGAACTTGTACACTGCCCGCAAAAATAAAATTGGTACGGAAAATACTGCTTTGGAAGTTTGGCCTGATCTCACCCTACGACAGAGCGATTTCAGTCCTATATTTTATCCCAAACTACTGCATGTGTGTATAAAGATACGGAGACAATAATGTTCATGGCAGCATTTTTTGTAATAGCCAAAAATTCAAAACAACTCAATGGCCATTGAAAGTAGAGAAGATAAATTACAGTATAGTCACAATGGAATACTAAGCAGTCACCTCCTTGCTCGAGGTAACAAGCGTCCTGAGTTTTGTGATCATTGTTTCCCCATTTTTATTGTCGTTTATCATCTCTTATGTATTCCTAAATCATATAACTTAGCTTTGGTTATTTTTGGTTGTACACAAATGGAATGTGGGCTGGTTTGGGAGTTTTGTGGCGTTTCTTGGTCTTTCTCCCTTTTCATGGTTTGTGAGATTCCTGTGCCTGTATGTGGGTTTTCTCTCTCTTTGTCCAACACGCACAGAAACACACACATACTCATGAACATGGAAGAAAGTAAAATTCTACTTTTTCCAAACAAAAAGTCCCACAAAGGATATTCATATTACTTCAGAGATGCAGGTCATCCAAGTTCAGATTCAAAGAGTCCCTCTAGTGAACCAAGTGAGAGACCAGCTATCTAGCATCTTGATTATAGCTGCAAAGCCTATCTCACTTTAGCAAGTCACTTCTCTGACTCAAAGTACATAATATTTTGACTATATATTAGTCATCAATACAGTTATTTATTTAATCTTCTGTTTTCTCCACTAGAACATAAGTTCTAAGAGGACAGGGGCTTTCTTTTGTTTACTACTGTATGTTCCACCACCTGGAACAGCAGTTCTGGTCCAGAGTAGCTGCTGATTCAATATTAGTTATGAACATATAATGGAGTATCTCTTAGAGCTGTCCTTTTAAAGTTATTTGTGCTACTACTTTATACTTACTCTACAACATAGGCAGATGCCAGTAAGACTTTTCATAATGTTGTGCATGCAAGTGTTGGCCAGAATGCGTCATAACATTGACTTAAGAAATGTGGCGCCTTCGCATCTTAAAAGCCTGACAGCCCTCCAGATTTCCAACTTGCTTTCTGGAGAGAGATAATGAAGACGAGCTTGCAAGGTGGGAGTACTTCTCAAGCACATTTTAGTCACTTGGGTTATTTCAGTGACGTTTCTGCCAATAGACGTTCCCTACTGCTAAGGCAGCCAAGGATGGGTGGCATTTGGGCTTCAGGCTCACAAAGAAGAAATAACATGGGATAAGATTCTCAGCACTTTTGAAGGGTGATTCTTCTTTCACATTTTACTGACCCCAAAGGCCTGCAAATTAACATTACCTTCCCTCTCACTACTATTTTTTTAAATGAGTAAAATATTTTAGAGCGGTTTCTACCTCTCAAAAAACACTGATTCTATCTGTAGAATCACTGTAGTTATCTGTTTCTTTAGCCATAGATTTCCCTGTTGATTTCAGTGCCCTAGGAAAAAGTTCTCAGAGGTGGCATCCTTTAGAGGAGCTTTACAGAAAGGTCCACAGGGGCACCTGGGTGGTTGAGTCAGTTAAGCATCTGCCTTCAGCTCAGGTCATGATCCCTGGGTCTTGGGATTGAGCCTCGTATTGGGCTCTGTGCTCAGTGGAGAGTCTGCTTCTCCCTTTCCTTCTCCTCCTGCTGTTCTCCCTGCTTGTACTCTCCCACCCCACCCCTCTGTCAAATAAGTAAATAAATAAAATCTAAGAAAAAATAAATTAAAAAAAAAGAAAGGTCCATACAGCTGTGTACAAGTAGGTATTTTAGGCTGAAGATAACTGAGGTTACAGCCCAAACCCAATCATTCTCACTGCTTCCTATCCAGTAGGATACCTGAATTCAGGTAGCTAGATTAGGGGGAGGAGTCAAGATGGCGGAGAAGTAGCAGGCTGAGACTACTTCAGGTAGTGGGAGATCAGCTAGATAGCTTATCTAAAGATTGCAAACACCTACAAATCCAATGGGAGATGGAAGAGAAGAAGAACAGCAACTCTAGAAACAGAAAATCAACCACTTTCTGAAAGGTAGGACGGGCGGAGAAGTGAATCCAAAGCGACGGGAAGATAGACCACGAGGGAGGGGCCGGCTCCCGGCAAGCGGTGGAGCAACAGAGCACAAAATCAGGACTTTTAAAAGTCTGTTCCGCTGAGGGACATCGCTCCAGAGGCTTAACCGGGGTGAAGCCCACGCAGGGTCACAGAAGGATCGGGGGTGTCTGAGTGTCACAGAGCTTACAGGTATTAGAACAGGGAAGCCAGCTACAGAGACAGAGCCGAGGAGTAAGCTCTAAGCTTGGGGTTACCTTGAACTGGTCGCAGGCTCGGT
Organism: Enhydra lutris kenyoni; assembly: GCF_002288905.1. NCBI lineage: Eukaryota > Metazoa > Chordata > Mammalia > Carnivora > Mustelidae > Enhydra > Enhydra lutris. The sequence goes on from NW_019154093.1 coordinate 42,776,499, forward strand.
CAGCTCGGAG
>NW_019154093.1:42781508-42794906 GCF_002288905.1 Enhydra lutris kenyoni
TGAGTGCTGTGAAGTGTGTAAACCTGGCGATTCACAGTCCTGTACCCCTGGGGATAAAAATATATGTTTATAAAAAATAAAATTTAAAAAAAAAAAAAAAGGTAGCTAGATTAGTTTACATAATCAGACAATCCAACCAAGGCAACCAACCAATCAAGCAGTCCAACCAACACTTGAGCTCTTAACTAAAACCTCCTGGGTCTTCTCATTCTTGCAGGAATCCCCAGAACTTCTGAGACACTTGTTTTTTACTCAGGTCTATTAGGTAGCCCTATGTTCTCAAGTAAAGAGCAGCTCTGGCCATCTTTTCTATGCCAAGATCATACCAATCCAAGGGACTTCACAACTGTTTTCCACTTAGGCCAAGATTAGAATCAGAAGACTGAGAAACATTTCTCCATTACTTCTGAAATTTATATCTATTTCTTAATGTTCACTTTTCCCCCAATCTTAGTTAGATGTGCTTATTCATTTAGTAATATACAGTCAAAACTTTTAAATTATGGTATTCTCTGTTTAATACACAAAAATTTCCCATGCACATTCTAATTCATGAAAGTTTTACAACAAAATATAACCAATGTTGATGCACACATGAAGAAATAAAAATCTCTTAACAGATTAAAAAGATAACTACATAAAATAATTACAAAACTACATTGTTGGGTTTATAACACATAAAGATGTAGTAGAAAGAGAGTGAAACAGATAAGTTTATATTTGAGTCCTTACGTCTTTGGTTCAATCTGTAACATTCAACAAATCATTTTGCCTTTTGATTTTTTAGTTTCTGTTAAAAGAAGGATATAACACATATACTACTTACGTCACAGATGGGAAAATCAAATGAAATCACAATGTGAAATCATTTGTAAAAAGGACATTTCCATGAATGTGAGAAAGTATACTTATGATCATTATTACTATTTTACAGTAGATAACATATGTAAAATGTCTGACACATCATAGGTTCTCAATAAAAATTTTCCCTTCTCCTCCCTATTTTCCTAAGAAGACAGCTCAGTTTTACCCTCCACACCCATGCCACCCATTCCGTCCTCTTTTATCTTATTAGTGAGAATTAGAGGAAAGGATCATCTTTACATCTTCCTTTCTTGGCTTTAGCTTCTGTTTTCCAGGATCAACCAGGGCTAAAAGTGCTCTCACATGCCCCACCTCCAAGAGCTCTTAAACTTAGAGGCTCAGGCAACCTATGATACTATTTATGGACTGAAAGACCTTAAAACACATACATGTCCTGACTGAAAACTCCCCTTTCAGGTGATTTCAACCTCTGAACAGTTTTCTCTGAGTATCGAACAGGATTGATTTTATTTCACTGAGCATTTACACTTGTGAAGCACGACCAGACACAAAGATGAGTCCAAAACAAGCCCTCTGATGGAGCGTTGCAGAATAAAAGTGGGAATGCGCATGTGCACGCACACCAACACAGGAAGAACTGAGAGCCTGGGAGCCTCTGGAAATGGGAGGGATTTAGCTGAGGAAACCAGAAAGGCCTTTAAATTGAGGAGGTGCCAATTTGATCAGGACTTGGAAAGATGAGAGAGAGACTGGGCCCAGTGGGTGAAGAAAGGAAAATGTGGGATGGGGGAATTCAGTGTCAGGAAATAGTGAATCATACAAGAAGAAAATGAGTAAATATGGTCATGGCTAGCTTAACTTAAAGATGTGTTCAGATCAGCTAGTTTTACCTTTCTTAATAATTTGAATTTAACCTTGTTCTCATTCCTCATTAGAAAAACCAATGAGTAAGATTCATTAAGTAATATGTCACATACTGCTTCCAGAAAACCTATTCTGAACTTCAGAAATTTTGGATGATAACTTGTCTTTAAAATTTAACATGGCTTACTTTGGAAAACAGTGTGGAGATTCCTCAAAAATTAAAAGCAGAGCTACCCTATGACCCTGCAATTGCACTACTGGGTATTTACCCCAAAGATTCAGATGTAATGAAAAGAAGGGCCATCTGTACCCCAATGTTTAATAGCAGCAATGGCCACAGTCACCAAACTGTGGAAAGAACCAAGATGTCCTTCAACGGATGAAAGGATAAAGAAGATATGGTCCATATATACAATGGAATATTATGCCTCCATCAGAAAGCATGAATACCCAACTTTTTTATCAACATGGATGGGACTGGAGGAGATTATGCTGAGTGAAATAAGTCAAGCAGAGGTGCCTGGGTGGCTCAGTGGGTTAAGCCTCTGCCTTCGGCTCAGGTCATGATCTCAGGGTCCTGGGATCGAGCCCCACATCGGGCTCTCTGCTCAGTGGGGAGCCTGCTTCCTTCTTTCTCTCTCTGCCTGCCTCTCTGCCTACTTGTGATCTCTGTCTGTCAAATAAATAAATAAAATCTTTAAAAAAAAGAAAAGAAATAGGTCAAGCAAAGAAATTAAATTATCATACGGTTTCACTTACTTGTGGAGCATAAGGAATAACATGGAGGACATTAGGAGAAGGAAAGGAAAAGTGAATTGGGGAAAATCAGAGGAGGAGACGAAGCATGAGTGACTATGGATTCTGAGAAACAAACTGAGGGTTTTGGAGGGGAGGGATGTGGAGGGATGGGTGGCCCTGGTGATGAGTATTAAGGAGGGCACATATTGCATGGAGCACTGGGTGTGGTGCATAAACAATGAATCTTGGAACACTGAATGAAATAAAATAAAATTAAGAGGCTAAAAAAATAAAATAAAATAAAATTTAACATGGCTTTTGCACCAGTCTGTTTCCAGCCCTCCATTTCTTTGATGTCACTTAAAAAAAAAAAAAAAAAAAAAATTCTACACTTTTCCTTAGGAAAGTTTTTTACTCTATAAGTTACTTTATTTCATAATAGAAACTGTACCTGATTTGTAGTTTAAGTACTTTGTAAACATATAAATAATAGAAAACAGATATGTTTGAGCAGTCAAGTTTCTTCAAAATGTGCTTTAGAGGGGTGCCTGAGTGGCTCAGTGGGTTGGAGCCTATGCCTTCGGCTCGGGTCATGGTCCCAGGGTCCTGGGATCGAGCTCCGCATCAGGCTCTCTGCTTAGCAGGGAGCCTGCTTCCTCCTCTCCCTCCTGCCTGCCTCTCTGACTACTTGTGATCTCTGTCTATTAAAAAAAAAAAAAAAAAAAAAAGATTCTCTCTCCCTTTCTCTCTGCCCCCGCCCGTTCTTTCTTTAAAAAAAAAAAAAAAATGTGCTTTAGAAAAAATGCTGAAATGATGTAAATCAAGATGCAGTGAATATGTGAGGCACAGGGGCAATGTTACGAATTGCAGAAGCTTGATTAGCATGTGTGCCATGTTTGGTGTATTTAAATCATTGTTAGCAATTGTGCTAATGCCATAACTTTTATGTTTTTTAGAGTCAGTATAATATGTCCATTATATGAAAAGTATAATATGTTCATTATACGAAAAGCCAACTTTTGTATTGCATTTTTACATCATGTTCCCTATGCTTAAGGAATATATTAGTTTGTGTTTTTGCAAAAGAACATGTAGCTATGCTTATAAAAGTTTAACAAATAACTAACAATCTTTTGTCAATATTTATTCAGGCTGGTATCACATCACTAAGCCAAGTATTAGAAAAAAATATCAGTATCATCAAGAAATTTTACTTTACCAGAATTATTTGACAGAGCAACCAATCAAGAAAAACAAAGAGTCTCCTGCTAAATATCACATTTAACAAGATCATCTGACCAATCAGGACAAGGTCCTTGCCACAATCACTGACTTGAGTTTTGTTCTGTAGATCTTAATGGGTTCTGACATAGGTGGCATAAACTCAGTGTTTTTTGAAAGATTCATTTGTAAAATCTGCTCTAAGTGGGTACCTTGATATGACAATAAAATCAAGTTTGGCTCTTCCTCTCTCTTTCACACTGTACACACACATAATACACTCACAAGTTCAGAACAAATGCTCAAAATCAAGCATTGGTGTCCTGAAAATGTGTTCCAAAGAATGTCTATTATATTGTCAAAAGGAATTCTGCTCCCTGAGGCATATGCAACTATGAGAATGTTCTGTATGTTTACTGTTTCCACACTCTGCCACAATCTATTACAGGACATGGAAGTTTCTGTATGGAACATTAAATGTACTAACCAGTGAAATGAACATTAAGATTTGTCAACAATACTAAACTATGGTACAACAGAAATTTTCTTTGCAGGCATACATCTTTCTTATTCTTATGGTTTTATGGAAGACATCCAAAGAAAACAAATGTAGTCAATTCCATCCCTTCTTACTACTTGTATAGTTTAGCATAAAAGAAGTAATCTGTTAAGTATCATCACAGAAATACTTTTAAATAATGTTACTTTTTGTATTTTTGGTTTTAAGGATGATTAGAACTTTTAGAATTCCTGTGGTAAGGAGAAGATAATTACTTGTTCTTTTCAATGCAATGATTAAAATTGAGATGATAACAGTGATTCATAGAAATCTGCCATGGTACAACTTTCTATTTTGAGGATATATTATTAATTTATTTTTTAAGACAATTCAAATCAGTCTCCAAACAGAGGTTGATTTTTAATTAATTTTGTAATAATAATTTCAGCACACAAATTACTACTTAAAATCAACATCAAGGGGCATCAAGGGGCACCTGGGTGGCTCAGTGGGCTAAGCCTCTGCCTTCGGCTCAGGTCATGATCTCAGGGTCCTGGGATGGAGCCCTGCATTGGGCTCTCTGCTCAACAGGGAGTCTGCTTCCTCCTCTCTCTCTGCCTGCCTCTCTGCCTACTTGCGACCTCTCTCTCTCTGTCAAATAAATAAATAAAATCTTTTTTAAAAAATCCACATCAAAATTTACTCATTCTTTTTTCACATTTCTAATTAAATGCCATTCTGTAGTTTCATCACTACAAAAAATAAATAGCTTTCTTTTTGAATAACTGAAGAAGTTAGATAAGTTTATAAAGAAAGGAAAAGATAAAACTTCACTAGAAGAGTAGAAAATAAAAGTAAACCAGGTTAATCAAACACCAGGTTTCTGAGGCACCTGGGTGGCTCAGTGGGTTAAAGCCTCTGCTTTTGGCTCAGGTCATGATCTCAAGGTCCTGGAATGGAGCCCTGCATTGGGCTCTCTGCTCAACAGGGAGTCTGCTTCCTCCTCTCTCTCTGCCTGCCTCTCTGCCTACTTGTGATCTCTGTCTGTCAAATAAATAAAATCTTTAAAAAAAAAAAAAAAAACAGGTTTCTGGCTAAGCTTTTCCTTTTGCTTGACCATGTTACTGCTTTCAGCTCATAGTCCCAAGCCCCAATCGTACTTCCCCACATAAACAATTCAGTTTTCTCAGCAAGCTCTGAGCTGCTAAGAAACCATCTATGTTTCAAAGTGAAATTGAGTAGGTTAACTATTTTCCACTAAGGGTGGTCCTGACCAGATGAAACGCTTTCTTCAATGAATAGAAAAATTATATTTGTCAATGTTTCACTCTCTGGCTTTACAAGCCAGACCTGGTAACCTGGCAAAGAATGTCAAGTTCCTAAAAATCACGTTATAGGCTTTCCTTTGGATCTAGGAGGAAAGAAAGTATTCCTGGGCTCTTTGTATTCAGAATGTTCCCAAGCATTGTTTCCTATTGCAAAGATGGCCAAGGGTTTGTGTCTACAGATGCCTAAAGGTGGCATCTTCCACATAATCTATATGGAATAGTATTCCTGACCTCTTGCCCTGTGCTAACGTGTTCTGTTCCCAACCTAGCTTATAAAAGCACACCAAAATATGATAAATATGTAGCCATAGAAGTAGACAGAAATAAATGAATGGGGACTCTTGTTAATATGCAAACACGTATCATGAATCTCTGATTGGAAACATAAGAAACATTTCGTATAATAAGGCATACTTGTTATCTGGTTACAAAAGCAAGAGGATATTTATTAACACTTTTAAGTTTTTAGGGGAAATTTAAGGATATTCTACAAGTCTAGGTACAACCCAAAACCATATATTTAAAGTATAAACACAAAAAAGCCCAGGTTCTAAGACCCAAGCCTAATCCTGGCCCAGCACCAACAATCTTAGTGACATGGGGCAAGTTCTTTAAGTTTTCTGAGGCTCAACGTCCTAACCTTGAAATAAAGGGATTGAGCCAATCCCCAAATTCCTTTGGTCGGTGAATAAAAATACCTATAATTGCCAAAGATCAAGAGATAGAGAATTCAGGATAGAGCCTACCCAGACTGCTCTGTTCCAAAGTTGTGTTAAGTAGAGAACTGGACACTTCAGAGTAGGTCTGTAGAGAGGGCACAGAAGCAATAAAATTCCTGGAGCAGATACCCGAGCAACTTTAGTAGAGATCATATGCAGGTTGTATTCAGAACATTCAAGGGAGGGGCGCCTGGGTGCTCCAGTCCATCGGGCCGCAGACTCTCGGTTTCACTCAGGTTGTGATCTGATGGGTCCCTGGATTGAGCCCCACCTTGGCTCCTCTGTGCTTAGTGGGGAGTCTGCCCCCCCCCAACTCAGGCATACACTCTTCCTCTCTCTCTCTCTCTCAAATAAATAAATTTACAGAAAAAAATAAATATTTAAGGGAAATTCAGAGGTGTATCTTGGTTTCCTGCAGAGATCAAACAGAAAGTTGAATAGTACTCCAAAGCTCTGATACAGGATCAGAGTGGGAATGAGGTAGGCTAGTGACAGAGATCAGTGCTTTCAGAGACAGAAAAGCAGGAATGGGAGGGAAAATGTAACTTCCCTGTTTAAGTAACAGGAAACTGAGAATTTAATAAATCTCATCTGAATGTGGTTTGTCTCCACTTGGGGACATTAGTAATATGTCTATCGATAGGACCATTTTTGTTGGTTATATGAAAGACCACACATGTGCTAGAGGGAAGAATTAAACTAAGAAGCCTGTTAGGAAAGAGGAGTGAGTAGGCGGATTGGGGCTGTGGTCTCAATCTGAGACAGAGAAATCACTTCAGTTTCCCTGTTGCATGTAGTTACCACCCAGCAAGTGGAGTTGTTTTACCAAATACTTTAAACTTCATGCTCTATCTGGGGGCAGCAAGGATATGTAAATGGGAAATCACAGGCTCACCCCATTTCCTAAGGCAGGGAATCGAATTTCTTTTAATCAAGAAAAAGTCTTTTGAAAAGTAGAAAACTTTATGCAGTTTGTCAGATCTTTATTGCACTTGTTTGCACAACTTACTTAACCTTTCTATGCCTGTTTCCTCATCTATAAAACAGAAACATAGAACCAACTTCAAAGAGTTCTTCAGTAGATTGAGTAAATTAGCGTAAGTAAAACAATTTAGGATAGTATCCAACAAATAGTAAGTGCCATATACACAAATATTTTGTTATTGCTGCTGTCATATCATCACACTCAACGACCAGATAGCTTTTTACAGTGCATAACAATTAGTCTTCTTGATTTTCAAGAAAATCCAAAATAAGAAACATTTGGGAAATAAAATGAATTCCATTCCAGAATAACCAACTTTACCTGGTTTATTTTCTTTCAAGATTTTATTTAAATTCAAATTAGTTCACATATAATGTAGTAGTAGTTTCAGGGGTAGAATTCAATGATTCATCAATTTCATATAACACCCAGCGCTCATTTTATCAAGTGCTCTCCTTAATGCCCATCACCCAATTAACCCATCCCCCCACCAACACCCAGTATTTTCCCCTATATTTTAGAGTCTCTTATGGTTTGCCCCCCTCGCTGTCTTTATCTTATTTTCTTTTCCTTCCCTTCCCTTGTGTTCATTTATTTTGCTTCTTAAATTCCACATATGAGTGAAATTATACAGTACTTGTCTTTCTCTGACTGACTTATTTCACTTAACACAATACCCTCTAGTTCCAGCCACATGGTTGCAAATGGCAAGATTTCACTCATTTTGGTGGCTGAGTAATATTGCACTGTATGTATATATGTGTGTGTTTGTATATACACACACATATATATACCACCATATATATATCACCTCTTCTTTATCCATTCATCTGTCAATGGACTTTGGGTTCTCTTCATTTTTTGGCTATTGTGGACAGTGCTGCTATAAACATTGGGGTGCAGGTGCCCTTTCAAATCACTATTTTTGTATCATTTGGAAAAATACCTAGCAGTACAATTACTGGGCCTTAGGGTAGTTCTAGTTTTCACGTTTTGAGGAACCTCCATACTGTTATCTAGAGTGGCTGTACTAATTTGCATTCCCAACAAGAGTGTAAGAGGGTTCCCCTTCCTCTGCATCTGTTTCCTGAGTTGTTCATTTTAGCTATTCTGACAGGTGTGAGGTGGTATCTCATTGTGGTTTTGATTTATATTTTCCTGATGATGAGTGATGCTAAGCATTTTTTCATATGTCTGTCAGTCATCTGTATGTCTTCATCAGAGAAATTGTCTGTTCATGTCTTCTGCCCATTTCCTAAGTGTATTTTTTATTTTGGGGGTGTTGAGTCTGATAAGTTCTTTATAAATTTTGGATATCAGCCTTTTATCTGATACATCATTTGGAAATATCTTCTCCCATTCCAGGTTGTTGCCTTTTACTTTTGTTGATTATTTCCTTCACTGTGTAGAAGCTTTTTATCTTGATGAAGTCCCAGGAGTTCATTTTGCTTTTGTTTTGCTTAGCGCCTATGGAGACTTGACGAGTAAGACGTTGCTGCAGCCAAGTTCAAAGAGGTTGCTGCCTGTGTTCTTCTCCAGGATTTAGATAGATTCCTGTCTCACATGTAGGTCTTTCAACCATTTTGAATTTATTTTTGTATATGCCATAAGAAAGTAGTCCACTTTCATTCATCTGCATATTGCTGGCCAAGTTTCCCCAACACCATTTGTTGAAGAGATGGTCTTTTTTCCATTGGATATTCTTTCTTTCTTTGTGGAAGATTAGTTGACTATATAGTAGTGGTTCCATTTCTGGTTTCTCCATTCTGTTCTATGGATCTATGTGTCTGTTTTTGTGCCTGTACCATACTGTCCTGATGATTACAGCTTCATAATACAGCTTGAAGTCCAGAATTGTGATGCTTCCACGTTTGCTTTCCTTTTTTTAAGATTGCTTTGCCTATTTGGTGTCTTCTCTGGTTTCATACAAATTTTAGAATTGCTTGTTCTAGCTCTGTGAAAAATGCTGGTGGTATTACACTAAAGGGGTAGATTTCTCTGGGTAGTATAGATATTTTAGCAATATTTGTTCTTCTAATCCATAGCATGGAATGTTTTTCCATTTCTTTGTGCCTTCCTCAATTTCTTTCAAGAGAGTTCTATAGTTTTCAGAATATATGTCTTTTGCCTCTTTGGTTGGGTTTATTCCCTGGAATATTTTGGTTTTGGTGCAATTGTAAATGGGATTGATTCCTTGGTTTCTATTTTTGCTGCTTCATTATTGGTGTATAGAAATGCAACAGACTTCTGTACATTGATTTTACATCTTGCAACTTTGCTGAATTCCCTATCAGTTCTAGCAACTTTTTAGTGGAGTCTTTTGGGTTTTCTATATAGATTATCATGTCATTTGCAAAGAGTGAAAGTTTGACTTCCTCTTTGTCAATTTGGATGCCATCTATTTCATTTTGTTGTCTGATTGCTGAGTCTAGGACTTCCAGTACTACGTTGAACAACAGTGCTAAGAGTGGACATCCCTGCCTTGTTCCTGACCTTAGGAGAAATGTTCTCAATTTTTCCCCATTAAGGATGATATTAGCTGTGGGTCTTTTGTATATGGCCTTTATGATGTTGAGGTATGTCCTTCATATCCCTATTCCTTTGAGGGTTTTTTTCAAGAAACGATGCTGTATTTTGCCAAGTGCTTTTTCTGCATCTATTGAGAAGATCATATGGTTCTTATCCTTTATTTTATTAATGTGGTGTATCACCTTGATCGATTTGGGTATATCAAACTACCCCTGTACCCCAAGAATAAATCCCACATGGTTGTGGTGAATAATTCTTTTAATGTACTGTTGGATTCAATTTCCTGGTATCTTGTTGAGAACTTTGGCATCCATGTTCATTAGGGATATTGGTCTATAATTTTCCTTTATAGTGGGGTCTTTGTCTGATTTTGGAATCAGGGTAATGCTGGCCTCATAGAATGAGTTTGGAAGATTTCCTTCCATGTCTATTTTTTAGAACAGTTTGAGAAGAATAGATATTAGCTCTTCTTTAAATGTCTGGTAGAATTCCCCTGGGAAGCCATCTGGCCCTGGGCTCTTATTTGTTGGGAGATTTTTGATTACTGATTCAGTTTCTTTGCTGGTTATGGGTCTGTTCAGATTTTCTATTTCTTCCTGTTTCAGTTTTGATAGTTTATATGTTTCTAGGAATTTATCTATTTCTTCCAGATTGCCTAATTTGTTGGCACATAATTGCTCATAGCATTCTCTTATAATTGTTTGTGTTTCTGCAGTGTTGGTTGTGATCTCTCCCTGTCATTAATGATTTTATTTGGGTCTTTTCTGTTTTCTTTTTGATAAATCTGGCTAGGGCATTGTCAATTTTGTTAATTCTTTTGAAGAACCAACTCTTAGTTTCATTGATCCAATTTACTGTGGTTTCTTTATTTCTGTATCATTTATTTCTGCTCTAATCTTTATTATTTCCCTTCTCCTGCTAGATTTAGGCTTTATGAGTTGGTTGTGTATTTAAGACGTTTTTCTTACTTCTTAAGAAAGGCCGGTATTACTATACACTTCCCTCTTAGGATCACCTTTCCTGCATCTCAAATTTGATGCAGTCCAAAACCTGTGGTGTTTTCATTTTCACTTGCTTTCATGTATATCTTTTTATTTCTTCTTTAATTTCCTGGTTAACCCATTCATTCTTTAGTAGGATATTCTTCAACCTCCATGTATTTGTGGTCTTTCCAAATTTTTTCTTGGGATTGACTTCAAGTTTCATAGCACTGTGGTCTGAAAATATGCATGGCATGATCTCAGTCTTTGTATCTGTGGAAGCCTAATTCATGACCCAGTATGTGATCTATTCTGAAGAATGTTCCATGTACACTTGAAAAGAATGTTTTTCTTCTGCTGCTTTAGGATGAAATTCTCTGAGTATATCTGTGAAGTCCATCTGGTCCAGTGTGTCTTTCAAAGCCCTTGTTTCCTTGTTGATCTTCTACATAGATGATCTGTCCATTGCTGTGAGTAGGGTGTTAAAGTCCCCTACTATTACTGTATTATTATCCTTAATTTTGTTATTAGTTGATTTATATATTTAGCTGCTCCCAAGTTAGGGGCCTAGATGTTTACAGTTGTTAAATCTTCATGTTGGACAAACCCTTTAATTATTATATAGTGCCCTCCTTCATTTCTTATTACAGTCTTTGGTTTAAAATCCAATTTATCTGATATAACTATGTCTACTCTAGCTTTCTTTTGATGTCCATTATCATGATAAATTTTCTCCACCTCCTCACTTTCAACCTACAGGCATCTTTGGGTCAAAACTGAGGCTCGTGTAAGCAGCATATTGATGGGTTTTGGGTTTTCATCCATTCTGATACATGTCTTTTGATTGGAGCATTTAATCCATTTACATTCACAGTAATTACTGAAAGATATGAATTTAGTGACATTGTATTACCTTTAAAGTTGTTGTTCCTGTAGATTGTCTCTGTTCCTTTCTAATATTTGTTGCTTTTGGTCTCTTTCCACTCAAAGAGTTCCTTTTAATATTTCTTGCAAAGCTGATTTAGTGTTCACAAACTCCTTTAGTTTTTGCTTATCTTGGAAAGTCTGTATCTCTCCTCCTATTCTGAATGACAGCCTTGCTGGATAAAGTATTCTTGGCTGCACAATTTTCTCAATTATCACGTTAAAATTCCCTTCCACTCCTTTCTGACCTTCCAGGTCTCTGAGGACAGGATTGCTGCTAACCTTATGTGTCTACCCTTGTAGGTTAAGTATCTTTCATCCCTCGCTGTTTTCAGAATTCTCACTTCATCTTTGTATTTTGTGAGTTTCACTATGATATGCCATGGTGTTGCCTGTTTTAGTTGATTTTGATAGGAGTTCCCTGTGCTCCTTGGACTTGAATGTCTGTTTCCTTCCCCCAATTAGGGAAGATCTCAGCTACAATTTGTTCAAATAAACCTTCTGTCCCTTTTTCCTGCTCTTCTTCTTCTGAGACTCTTATGATATGGATATTGCTTTATGGAATTGCTGAGTTCCCCACATCTACCTTCATGATCTAATAATTTTCTTGCCCTCTTCTTTTCAGCTTCATTATTTTCTATAATTTTATCTTCTATATCACCTATCTTCTCTGCTTCTTCAATCTTCATTGTCATTATATCCAGTCAGTTTGCATCTCAGTTATACATTTTTTAATTTCAGCCTGACAATTTTTAGGTCCTTTATCTTGGCAACAAGTGTTTCTCTGATGTCTCTTATGCTTCTGTCTCTCTCTCTTTCTTTCTTTTTTTTTAAGATCTATTTATTTATTTTAGAGACAGAGAGAGAGAGAGAAAGGGAGTAGGGGCAGAGGAGAAGAGAGACTCCCCAATGTACTGATGCAAGGCCTGACCCCACAACCCATGAATCATGACCTGAGCCAAAACCAAGAGTCAGATGCTTAAGTGACTAAGCCACCCAGGCACCCCAACTTCTATGCTTTTTTTCAAGCCCAGCTAGTAGTCTTATGACTGTTGTTCTAAATTCTTACTCAGATATATTGCTTTTATCTATTTTGAACAAGTCCCTGGCTGTGATTTCTTCTTGAATGTTCTTTTGGGGAGAGTTCCTCCATCTTGTCATTTTGGCTAAGTTTTTATCTTTTGCATGTTATGAAAACTTGTTATGTTCCCTGCACCTGAGAGTAATGGTATATTAAAAAGTGGTCATACACTGTCCAGGACCTGGCACTTCAGGAATTGTCTCTGGTGTATGCTGTGAGCACTCTGCTGTTGTATTTTTGCTGCTTTTTCTCACTGGTCACTCCTCTGCAGATTCCCTCCTTTTGTGCAGTGGGGAGTGTCTGGGCCTTTAACTAGGTGTGTTTAACTTTATTTGTTGAAATTAGGCCAGAGAGAAAAGAAAAGAAAAGGCTGATCCAAAATAGAGAGATAGAGAGAAAAGGGAAAGGAATGAAAACCCCAAAGACTCCACCCCCAAACTACTAGAACTCATACAGCAATTCAGTAATGTGGCAGGATACAAAGTCAATGTACAGAAATCAGTAGCTTTCTTATACACTAACAATGAAAATACAGAAAGGGAAATTAGAGAATTGATTCCATTTACTCTAGCACCAAGAACCATAAGATACCTGGGAATAAACCTAACCAAAGAGGTAAAGGATCTGTACTCGAGGAACTATAGAACACTCATGAAAGAAATCAAAGAAGACACAAAAAGATGGAAGACCATTCCATGCTCTTGG
>NW_019154093.1:42795006-42798650 GCF_002288905.1 Enhydra lutris kenyoni
GAGCAGAGAGCCCAATGTGGGGCTTGATTCCAGGACCCTGAGATCATGACCTGAGCCGAAGGCAGAGGCTTAACCCACTGATCCACCCAGGTGCCCCAAACTATTTTTTATTAAAAAAGAAAAATGCGTCACTATATATATTTTTAGCATTGATAGTTTTATTTTGTCATTATAATTTCTACTTAATCTAATTTTACTTGGGTCAGGTTGTATTTTGTGCTAACTGTCCTCAGGGTCAAAATGCCAGGGTTAAAATACCAGCTATAATCTTAATTGCTCCTTATTTTTTCTTTTAGACTATCAGTGTTAGATAGAGCTGTAACAATTGAAAATTACTCTTAAAACAAGGTTGACTCCAAGTACAAATTCCAGAGAGCCTAGAGGGATCTTGAGGGGAACAAATGTAAACTTAAGAAAAAGGACACATTTCTTTTTTAGGCAAAACATGTAAAGTTGACTTCTCATTCCCTGGGAAAGAGCTCTTTACTTACCTTGAAACTTTTATTTCCCCCTGGCAATCCAAGCTGGCTTTCTCTCTCTGGATAGCGTTGACTGCCTCTTGGCACGAAATATCGCAATCAACTATTCTACATTTGTGTGAATAAAAGCTCTTAGAAGAAGGAATTGATTAAAATATATGGTCTCCTTACACTGTTAATAGGACACCCTTCATTTTAGTTTTAGATAGTTTGCCTTAAATAGGTGCAATGTTTATATCTCTCATTAATAATTCTTGAAATGGTTTGGATTTTGCCTGCCTATTCTTCAAAATTATTAAAAATGGATAAAGTTGGGGTACAACATAGGGAGAGTTATGATGGCAGAGAAGTGGGGGACCCAGAGCTTTCCTCGTTCCTCAAACACAGATGTCACAGCTGTATTGTAGTCAGATCACTTGGAACACCGAGGAAATTGATATGAGTTTTGGAAGCAGGATCTCCGTGATTTGAAGGGAGAGTGTGATGTATGTGAGTGCATGGAAGGGAGTTGGGGGAGAGAAAAACTCATTCTGCAGAAGGAAGGGAGCCCTTTCTGCAGGGAGAGAAAAGGGAGAGAAAGTGAGAGGGGTTGAGAGAGGACAGTGTTGGGTCTGCACAAGAAAATCTCCCCACACTGCAGACTGGTGAGTGAGGAGATCTGTGTATCACAGGTTTTCGAGGTGTGTGACTTTCAATGGAGCAGAGCTGTGGCTCATGCTCCTGGGGAGGAGGATGCCAGCCAGAGAATGCACAAAGTGACGTTGAGGTCTTCTGGGTCACACTGGGAGAGAACATTACCTATAGCCTCTCCAAGGACAAAAAACCCTGCAGGCACTACAAACGGCCTTTCAGGGGCAGGGGACAGTGGTGCCTGCACAAGGTGAATAACTTGACTGGTGCTTTTCCTGGTGTTGCAACATACATTCTGTGCACTGTGCAGGCATGGGACTGCTTTTTGGAACAAAGGGCACTAGGAACAGCATGGTGGGGAGCCTCTACTCCAGAAGAAGGAGTGGATCCATGTGGTGCCCAGTCCTTTAGGATTTGGAGTTTTGAAACCTAGCTGCATGCCAAAAATAAAATGCAAGAGAGCTGTCGTGCGATGAGTGCAGACGGCCCTTGCTTTTCTGTGAGGGCTTTCTGAACTGCAGGGGGTGTGAGATCTCCTGTCCAGGGATGAAGGTCAGATGGCTCCATTTTCTCTTCACCACCAACATGGTAGGACTTCAGAGAACTACAAACACAGTGGCCCCCAGTGGAGGTGGAAGCTGCTTACACCAAACCCTGTAGCTGGGAAGGGCATATTTACCAGGGCAGAACTGACTCTGAGCCAGCACAGAGGGCCTCTCCCCCTCAGAAGACCAGCACAGGTAACATGCCGCATGCACCAAGTCTACTGAACACACAGTGCTTCAAAGGCTGACCTGTAGTTCTGGTAGAAATGGGACGAAGCTGTATTTTTCTTCTCCTCCTCCTCCTCCTTCTTCTTCCTTCTTTTGGAATCAGGCTAATAGTTTTTTCTGTTTGTTAGCTTATTTTTTCATTTCCTTTTCTCTTTTTGGGGTCAGTTTTCTTTTTTTTTTTCCTTTTATTTTCTTTGTTTCTTCTTTTTTTCCCCCTTTTTATTTGGAATCAGATTACAGTTTTTTTTTTTAATTGTAGCTTTGGGTTTTTTAAATTTTATTATTATTATTTTTTTATTTATTTCTTTTCAGTGTAACAGAATTCATTGTTTATGCACCACACCCAGTGCTCCATGCAATATGTACCCTCCATAATACCCACCACCTGGCTCCCCGACCTCCCACCCCCCGCCCCTTTAAAACCCTCAGATTGTTTTTCATAGTCCATAGTCTCTCATGGTTCATCTCCCCTTCCAATTTCCCTCAACTCCCTTCTCCTCTCCATCTCCCCATGTCCTCCATGTTATTTGTTATATTCCACAAATAAGTGAAACCATATGATAATTGACTCTCTCTGCTTGAGTTATTTCACTCAGCATGATCTCTTCCAGTCCCGTCCATGTTGCTACAAAAGTTGGGTATTCATCCTTTCTGATGGAGGCATAATACTCCATACTGTATATGGACCACATCTTTCTTATCCATTCGTCTGTTGAAGGGCATCTTGGTTCTTTCCACAGTTTGGCGACCGTGGCCATTGCTGCTATAAACATTGGGGTACAGATGGCCCTTCTTTTCACTACATCTGTACCTTTGGGGTAAATACCCAGTAGTGCAATTGCAGAGTCATAGGGAAGCTCCATTTTTAACTTCTTGAGGAATCTCCACACTGTTTTCCAAAGAGGCTGCACCAACTTGCATTCCCACCAACAGTGTAAGAGGGTTCCCCTTTTTCCACATCCTCTCCAACACACATTGTTTTCTGTCTTGCTAATTTTGGTCATTCTAACTGGTGTAGGGTGGTATCTCAATGTGGTTTTAATTTGAATTTCCCTGATGGCTAATGATGATGAACATTTTTTCATGTGTGTGATAGCCATTTGTATGTCTTCATTGGAAAAATGTCTGTTCATTCTTCTGCCCATTTTTTGACATGATTATCTGTTTTGTGTGTGTTGAGTTTGAAGAGTTCTTTATAGATATTGGATATCAGCCCTTTGTCTGTAGTGTCATTTGCAAGTATCTGCTCCCATTGGGTGGGTTGCCTCTTTGTTTTGTTGACTGTTTCCTTTGCTGTGCAGAAGCTTTTGATCTTGATGAAGTCCCAAAAGTTCATTTTTGCTTTTGTTTCTTTTGCCTTTGGAGACATATCTTGAAAGAAGTTGCTGTGGCTGATATCGAAGAGGTTACTGCCTATGTTCTCCTCTAGGATTCCGATGGATTCCTGTCTCACATTGAGGTCTTTTATCCATTTCGAGTTTTATCTTTGTATACGGTGAAGAGAATGGTCGAGTTTCATTCTTCTACATATAGCTGTCCAGTTTTCCTGGCACCACTTATTGAAGAGACTGTCCTTTTTCCACTGTATATTTTTTCCTGTTTTGTCAAAGATTGTTTGACCATAGAGTCGAGGGTCCATATCTGGGCTCTCTACTCTCTTCCACTGGTCTATGTGTCTGTTTTTATGCCAGTACCATGCTGTCTTGGTCATCACAGCTTTGTAGTAAAGCTTGAAATCAGGTAACGTGATGCCCCCAGTTTT